>NC_071266.1:5466165-5613665 GCF_023375685.1 Ictalurus furcatus
AGACAGTCATGCTACACGATACATCAGCTATAACGGATTGTGTTCGCGCATATACATCCATTACTGGGTTTAAGTAAACTATAGCAAGGTAAACTTCTATAGAGGTATATAGGAGACCAGAGCAAATATACTTTTAGACCTTGTGGTTTTTATTTTTGCCGAAAACCACAGGAAGACCTTTTAGTTGCAAACAGTTTTTTTTTTTTAAATTCACTCCTCATAACCACCAGGTGAAATGCTGTAAACCTCTGCCTACAAAAATGCTTGAGATTACGCAAAGTGAATCTGGAGCACGTTGTGTCTAAATGCACGTTAACAGCGACTCAAACCTCACAGCGCAGACAGAGATGAGTTTGGTGTGGAGCGGCATTTCCTGTGATCACCGACGCGCCGCACACACACTGAGCGCAACAGTCGCACGGCTTTACCGTCTCAAAAAGCAACGGGCCAGAACAAAATCGAAAAATCTTCTTTACGGTGTCGGTCCGGTTGCATTTTCAAGACCTTCGAAACGTGAATTTAAGACATTTTAAGGACCCGCGGACACCCTGGGCAAACCCTTTCATCCAAAACAATTTAGAAACGAGGTAACAGTCGAAGTACAGAACTCAGCAGTGGGGATTTGAACGCTCTGGGCACTAACTCAAAACCTTACCACTGCCCACATATAGGGAGCAAAAGGCCCTCTGGAAAAACACTGTGATCCAGTGGAGCCTAGAAAAACAGCCTCAGGTCATGAATGAGATAACAAAAAAAAAAAAAGAGCAGGAGAACTTAGGCTTCATCATGGGAAGGTCAATGAAATATGGCACGCAAGGCGTTAAAGCGACACTTAAAGCGGCTATTGTGTGTAACCCCAAACAGCTCTACACTTTTTATTTAGGGTATCCATGTGACCACCCATAGCAGCAGAAGTTCACTCACAGGCGCAGAAAGCGCCAATCAGCAGTAGAATTTACTCAAGTGTTTGTCCGTTTCATTTTAACGGACGGTTTTAACGGTCAGAAACGTCTCGTCACAAACGTCACTGATGTCTGGCTCATAGGTACATGTCAGTAACTTGCCTAGCAAAGGATGAGTAATATAGCATTGTAGGTCAGTGGTGAAATGTTCTAAACCAGAAGGTTGTGAATTCCAGTCTCAGGACTGCCACAGAGCCACTGTTGGGCCTTTGAGGAAAAACCCTTTAAAGGGCAGCGCTAGTTGGATTAGACTCGGATTCACTTGTATGTGACTCTATCTAAAAGTATCTGCGAAATGAATTCATGTGATGGATTAAAAGAATGAATGAATGAATAAATAAATAAATAAATAAATAAATGAGGAACTCGGCTGAAGTTCATACTGAGTGAGTGACTGAGAAACAATTTCATCAGCCTGCTTTCCACACCAATAACAACGGCAGAGAAATAAACATGACAAGTCACCTTCAGCTTCATCCGTTTTCCCAGCCGTCTGCACACTGTTGGACTGCGATTCCGCGCTCTCCTTCACCTTCTTTCCTGGGTGCTTTTTAAACATCCGTTTGACCTGTAAAACAGGAGCAGAGACATCACTAACTCTGAGGAAGGCTGTTCCCTCACAGGTCTGACACATCAAGAAGGTGGAGAGATCGGATTAGACACTGTTGCTCGGCAGTTTGTCTGTTTCTGTAGGACAGTAGAAGAGTTCGTGGTAAACGTTAACGTGTGTGAATCCACCTTACCTTCCGGATGACTGGGTCCTCGGGTAAGACCGGCGCCCCCTCTGGGCCCTCACAGGTGATTCGTGTGGCATCTCCTTTAGCAGGAAAGACGTAGAGAGCTCTCTCGCCCAGCTGCCTCTGCGTGTGGTCAAAGTATCCCAGACGCTTCACTCTGAGCAGATCAGACAACGTACAGTCATGTAATCTAACAGCACAGCTTAGTTCAATCTTATTAACATACCATTTATTGTAAAATGCATTTTGACAAAGCAGCTTTTATGAAAGCCAGGACCCAATACATATTTTGATAAAAACTTAAAAAAACAAACAAACAAAAACCTAGTAACGGGTAACTTCTATTTGATAGAAACAGTTCTGGCTGCAATGGTTTTACATTTGTGGTGAACAGAGTCCAGAGTGTGAGAGTGTCCTTCCAAAAAATCAAAAACACAGCAAGACAGGCATCCTTCCTGCACCTTTCAGAGACGGACTTTATTTCAACATAAAGTACGTATATAAAAACGCTTTTTAACTTTTCTCTCTTTTGATTCATACACCAGTCCCGCCAGGATTTTGCGATCACCGAAATGAACGCAACATCAAAGAAACGCTGCAATATCGTATAAACAAATAATATATTTAAAAGTATATTTTAGAAATATATAAATAATGAATTAATTGCGATTTTTCCAAAATTACTGAAGATTTTCTGCAGATTCGGGCTAAGACGCGTCGTGTGACGTCATCACAACGCACATTCAGCTAAAAGCCCTCTTCAATTCATTTAGCTGCACATGAGTACAGCTGAAAATTTACCAACAAACATCACTGTGAAAGCAATTGCAATTCAAGTAGTTTTCCTCAAAAAAAAAAAACTGGGAAACTCGGGGAAATCCTGTACGGACTGATACATTTAACTGAGTGTGTGAGATTATTTTTCCTGAGTTTTCAATTTGTTTTTTCTTTTCTTTTTTTTATAAATAAATAAATAAATCAATAAATAAATAAATAACCATGTTCGCATTGCCCGAGTCTTTTTTTTTTTTTTCCTCTCAGCGGAGTTACGTGGACTTTTAGATTAATAAAAAGGTTTAACATGACATCTGGGGTCATTCTGTCCGAGTCCAAGGAAGACGATGTTAAATTGTCGGAATAAAATGCAAATAAACTTGGCCCAACGTGTAGTTTAATAGCTAACTGAATGACACAGAAAGACAAAAGGAGTAGAGTTTGCTTGCTTTGAAGCTGTACTTAGGTGTACTGTGACATGGGAGATGATGAGAGCACGAGCCTGTGATAGATGCCCCCATGGAGTAAAGACAAGTGTTAAAGCCCATGTAAACTTACGTACATTCTTCTTACTTATTTCAAATACAATGGGTTTTTTTTTGGTACTTTTATTTCGCCTTGTTTATATACGTTTCCCCTGGTTTACCTAGCGGCCATTAAAAACACCAACATGCATCTTTATGCACTTAACCTACTAGGCTTGTTCTTGTTATAATGTTATCTATTTAATCCCCACTTCAGAAAAGTGCTTCTTTAGAGCTGTAAGTGCAGTACGTTTTATTGTTTTCATTGCGTCAGAAGCACTTGTTGCTCATATCCGATAGTGGCTAATCATCGAAAACCTGTACACTGGGTAAGAGCGGTTCGTTTCACTCAGCTCTGCCTGTACACATTACCCCCCACCCCCCCACCCCACCCCCTGCAGCATTAGTCGCTGCCAGTAATAAACCTCCGAGTTCTACGTCAACATTATGGCATTGCTGAAAATTGTGCTTTGACTCATGAGCAATATGTAGACCCTGGAAGTCTCATCGGTACTCCTTTCACACAGCGGTTTGATAAAGATGCTGTTTAAACACCAGGAAGATGTTCTATCGTGTTACTTGCATCGTAGGAAGATGCTATAGTTCCTCCTCTTGGTATTTTCACACAGTGCAGTTTGCAGCCTACATACATCCACATTGCTGTCTGTTCATTAGCACGACAACGTACGCGATCTTCACGTCACCGAGTACCACATGGTATCGGTTATTGGTATTTGGGCATAGAATATATTTGGTATAGAATATACAGTTTTTTGGTATAGAATTTGAAATGCACTTATGTCAGCTACCCACTTCTAGATCATTTACTGCATCAAAAAACATCGACTTTCATTTTGCTTTCATAAACTGGGTCTTATCTAAACAACCTCTTATCTGTTTAGACAGTTGAAAGTCGATTTCTTTGAAAAAAGTTTCGATATTTAAAAAACTTTTGAATTCCAGTTCTGAGTGCGCTTATTGCTTTTTCCAGCAAAGGCGTCAAAGGCAACAAAACGTATAGCAACAAGTTAAGACAATATACTATTCTCTTTACTATTAAAAAAAGTTTTTACGTGGAGGCTTTTACTTGTGAAAATTATGGGTACTGTTTATTATATTCAGCCCCCCCCCCCCCCCCATTTCCCATTATTGGGTGGGAATAATACTGGAGTTGACGGTGTATTCAACTCAGAGGTGACTGCAGTGGAAAATCTTGAATAGCTATAACCCATGCAAAAGAGATGATCACCTATTACCGCACTGCTGCAGGGAGAAATTTCCTGCAGGATACTGTGAGCAACACCGCTCTGACAGCACCGCAGTACATGATGTTCATTAAAAAGCACAAACGGATGAATCTAAGAGACTATTGTGTAACACTGAAAACAACAGCTGAGGACATGCACAGCCCTGCATCTTTAAACACACACTAACTAAACTGTTTAGCTCATCACTGCTCTAGACCGACACTTTATAAGTTGTAAGAAGAGACGATATATTTGGGTTAAAACGTGTTAACTGTGCAGTGTGTAAATTTTAAAAGGTGCTTCTAGTCCTGTAATTATGATATCATTTAAAAAAAAAAAAAAAAAAAAAAAAACCTTAGAAACCCTTAAAACTAAATATTCCCATGCAATGATTCATTGGCTTGTGTTTAAATTTTCTGGTCTATAAAGCAGCTCCAACACAAACATTATTCTAAATTGCAATCCAGGAGTGGGGTCAGTTGCAGGGTAGAGGGAGGATTGCCACGTTTTAATTCTTGCATTTTTTTCTGCAATTGTTCAATTACAAACCGCTCGTTTAATCCGATAAACAACTCTGCAAAGGATTTTACAGAATTCCACATCCGGAGTGAGAAACACCAGCACCTTTATTGTTAATGATCAACATAGTTATATAAGCAAAACAATAAGCTTTGGGGTGAAATTTAAAAAAAAAAAAAAAAAAAAAATTAAATATAGTGTCTCTTTTTATAGACACAGACAGAAACAGAAATCAGAGAGGAAGATAGAGACAGACAGACAGAAACAAAGAGAAAGAGCTAGATAGGGAGGTAGATAGAGAGGGAGAGACAGAAATCAGAGAGGGACAAATAGACAGACAGATAGTGAGGTAGATAGAAAGGGAGGGGGAGGCATACAGACAGGCAGGCAGACAGACAGACAGATAGAGAGGGACAAACAGATAAAGAGGCAGGTAGCTAGGGAGATAGAGAAGGACATAGAAAGACAGACAGAAATAAACAGATAAAAAGACAGATAATGAGGTAGATAGAGAGGAGGACAGAGAAAGACAGACCGAAATAAACAGATAAAAAGACAGATAATGAGGTAGATAGAGAGGAGGATAGAGAAAGACAGACCGAAATAAACAGATAAAAAGACAGATAATGAGGTAGATAGAGAGGAGGATAGAGAAAGACAGACCGAAATAAACAGATAAAAAGACAGATAATGAGGTAGATAGAGAGGAGGATAGAGAAAGACAGACAGAAATAAACAGATAAAAAGACAGATAATGAGGTAGATAGAGAGGAGGATAGAGAAGGACATAGAAAGACAGACAGAAATAAACAGATAAAAAGACAGATAATGAGGTAGATAGAGAGGAGGATAGAGAAAGACAGACCGAAATAAACAGATAAAAAGACAGATAATGAGGTAGATAGAGAGGAGGATAGAGAAAGACAGACCGAAATAAACAGATAAAAAGACAGATAATGAGGTAGATAGAGAGGAGGATAGAGAAAGACAGACCGAAATAAACAGATAAAAAGACAGATAATGAGGTAGATAGAGAGGAGGATAGAGAAAGACAGACAGAAATAAACAGATAAAAAGACAGATAATGAGGTAGATAGAGAGGAGGATAGAGAAGGACATAGAAACAGAGACAGAAGGCAACAAAGAGCGAGGCAGATAGAGGCACAAGCTTCTGCTTTCTGTTTAATACGAATAATGCATTCGTATTCAGTTACATCCCTGATAGACAGGCGGGCAGACAGGCGGGGAGGGTTGGGTAGGTAGACAGACAGACAGACAGACAGACTAGCTGTGTTTTTCCTGTAAATGTCACACTGTTTGACTGTTTATGATTAAATTGAATCATAATGAGAATTAGAAATGAAGGTTTAAAAGGTGCTGTTTACGCGTCACTCCTTCAAACAACGGCCGCAAATTTGTTTAGCGTTGCCAGATTAACATGAAAGAACAGCTGTTACTGTTACACCAACACTGCTATTTAAGAATGACGGGTAATATTTTACCGTTACACAAATTAAACGCTAGTATCCCAACGAGCTTTCCATCGCTGCTGGACATCATTCAGGAGACTAGTTATATTACTGTGTAATGGTGTACGCACCTGCAGAGGTTCTCCTGTGTGATGGTGGACGGAGGGGGGAAGACACTGTCCGAGCCTTGAGGAGAGTAACTCTTCGTGATCCACGTCACTTTGAGCTCCACAACCTGCACCTGGTTAAGACAAAACGCCAATGACGGATTAACGTTAGCTGCTTGACAGTTAAACTGATGCTCATCTCCAGAGCTGTGTGTTTATACTGTCTAGAACATTTAACTTCAAGAAAACTGAAACATACTTCCCCCAAAACAATGTACAAGTGATTTTTTCTTAATGAACTTTTTAATATCTTGCCTAGATCCCATTAGGTAGAGTCAGTTTAACACACATGGCTGTAGAATGGCTGGACAGGACTCCTCAGATAAAACTGATGAATAAGGAATGTAATGTGTGTACGCGCATTTTACGATCAGAATTTATCGGATGCAGCTTTGACAAATAAAAGCCATTGTGTCATCCCTGGTACCTTCTTTTGTAAGCCCCTTTTTTTTTTCTTAAGCGAAAATATTATTTCTAGCCACATCAGCTCTCTGTAAAGCTGAGCAGGTGTACAGACGTGACCTACCTCTTCTTGATCATAGAATTTTTATTGAATTACAATTTACATTCTACATAACACCCCACCCAACAACCCCAACAAGCAACCACAGCCAAAACCAAAAGAAAGGGGGAAACAAAAAAAACAATAAACAAAACAACCAGAGAAAAAAAAACAAAAACAAAAAAAACCAAAACAACAACAACAAAAAATGGGTATGATGATCAGGAATTACAGTCCACCTCTCCTCAATCCACCACCAGGGTGCGTACATCATTCAAGTAGGTAATAAATTGTGCCCATTTTCCCAAAAAAATGAGCCACCCCTGCCTCTGATGTTGTACTTGATTTTTTCAAGTTTTAAAAAGAAGATTAAATCTCTAAGCCAGACTGATATAGAGGGGGGTTGTGGAGAGGTCCAAGACAACGGTATTCTGCGTCGAGCATGTAACGATGCAAAGGCCACAACACTAGCTTCTTTATGGTTCAGAGGTTGACGCTGAGATGGAACACCAAAGATGGCAATTAAAGGACAGACATCTAATTTGATTTTAAGAACGTCGGACATAGTTTTGAAGAAAGAGTTCCAAAAGTTCTGCAATTTGGGACAGAGTGCAAACATATGCCTGAGGTTACAGGGCGAATGACCTACCTCTTCTACCACCACTCTGAATTTGCTCTTCTTGCTGAGGACGGGCTTCACGCCGTACAGCCACTGCACGTTGGAGAAGACCTTAGCCGGCCCGATGAGGACCTGACCTGGGTAAAAGCCGTATGCCTCGTCAAAGAACAGCCCCTGCACACAGTGAAGGAGGACAAAGATGACGCTACGGATTAGTGTGTTAAACATAAACAATTATCTTAATCCAGATGCTAAACCGTTCAATCCTATCCTGTGGAGTCCAACCCAGGTGGTAGCCCTACAACTAAGGTTGAATTAGAGCAAACTGCGGATTTCCCTGGTTCAAAACGGAAGAGAGTACACCATCTACATATTTTTGAGGTTTGTTTTAATTCTTTTCTGAATGAATGACTAGTTTAAAGGAGAAACTGTAAACGGAGTAACGTACTGATATTAAACAAGTTGAGACGTCGGCCTGCTGATGTCACCCAAGCTATACATCCAAATGGAAACATTTTGAAACGTCCCAATTAACTATTCTTATACAAAATACAATTGGGTGACAATACGTAAATAAATAAACAAACAAACAAATAATAACCACAGATCACATGGGCCAAAATTGGACTAAAGGTATGGTTTGGGCCGGGGAACCGCATGCTAGGATGCTAAAACGGATAGTATACGACCAAACATCTTCAACCAGCACAAAAGGATGGAAGGTGCTAGGGGAATAACAGCATAGTGTTCTACAGCAGGGGTTGACAACTGGTAGACCGTACTCTGGATGCGGACCCAGCAAAGCATTTCACTGGAAGAAAAACTGGTGCATGAAATAAAACAAAAATACCGTAGCAGATTTGATAAACGTATGCAAAAATGGCCATAATCCAGAGACTCTACAAATGAACCATTGCAGATTTTGTAGCAGATCCTGTGTTGTGTCTTTCCCCAAACACCCGCATGTAAAGTACTTACAACAGACCAGAGACTTGCTACAGCGCTAGAAACATTCACGCAAAAAAAGCGCTGACCGTTACAGATTTTTTGCAGTCGTTTTCCTATTCCTATGAATACGGACTGGGTTTGATTGGGTTGAGGTGCTCGGACATGCGCTGTTATTTGAACGTGATATCAATAACTAGAGTACCGATACTACTATAGGGCATAGGTCTCTTTACTCATACTTGTTTAAAATATTTCTGATACCAACCAATTCGATGCTACTTGAGACATAAGCCTAGTGTGTGCTGCTGCACTAATAAACAGAAGACACAAAATGACAGCAATCTAGACATATTTCATGATTAATAATGGCAATAAAGTCTGCTTTAACCACTATTAAAACCAGAAAGACAAACCGAGCTAAATAAACTGTTCCGTGATGTCCCTGATTGATTAATATTAAATACACGGGTTACTCAATTTGGTGTTGAGGAGTCCCAAAAAACATGTACTCGTATGAGTAGTGGTATTAATGCACCTCTATCAATAATCGAAGTAGAACACCCGATAGTAAGATATCCATTCAGTCTAAACACAAAGCATCTTTACTTTTTCCAGCACAATATGCCTTAACATGAAAAGCTTTAAAACCCATTAGGTTTGATTAGCCAGATGAGAGCTCTTACCGAATCACTGACATGCGGGTAAACATCATAGAGCTTGGCTCCGTCTTCTTCACTCATTGAACATCTGCACAAACATGATAAAGCAATTTGCAAACGATCACACAGAAAGTCTCATCTCACTCTAATGCAAAATCTAACGAAGACCCAAAACACTTGCTTAAGTTACACTAATTAAAAACTACACTAGAAGAACATCAACAGATCTATACACACACACACACACACACACACACACACACACACATACACAGCAGACACAGTGAGGACTTGGAACCTGTAGAGACTGCTACAGTGATCGGAAAAGAAAGCTGCATTAATGGCATGGCCAAGACAGATCAGTCATTAAGTATTAACTCTAAGGCAAAAACAAATACACAGCACAAGTCTTAGTTTCCAGTCACTGTACCAGTCCCTGTCCATGCTTCAAATCCTCAGTGATCCCGGAAATGTAATGTAATGAGAATACCGTGCTCCGTTGGAGAGCTTCAGGATGATGCGATTGCTGAGGTCATACACCTTCCCCAGCCAGAAGTCATACACAATGTAATCGCCATACATAAAAGACTACAGGGGGAGTGGAAGAGAGAGAAAACAACAACAACAACAACAACTATGGGCAAAGATTACCGTATTTCCTGGATTACAGATTTTTTTTTTTTTTTTAAATCGTTAAAAAGCAACCAACACCTGAAGTAAAGTCACACACAGCAGTCATTTTTATACGCGGTACATTATTTTAGTAGTTGTGTAATGGCGTATTTGGAGAAAAAAACGGTAATTGCAAACAAATCATTCAGTGAATGCTGTGGTAATAATTGAGCAAGATGGGAATTTGTGTGTAAAATCTGAAAGCTATTTTTGAAGGTAAACGTGATTTTGGTGATTATTGAACTTAATTCTAACTACGCCAGTTGATCTATTGAATATTTTCTATGAATAACACAATCAGTGTTTTAACTAGAAGCAGAGAAACAAAAAGAAAAGGAAGCATTTACCAATTATGGCTACATGATATATATATATATATATATATATATATATATATATATATATATATATATATATATATATATATATATATATATATATATATATATATATATATATATAATAAGAGAGGGTCATGAGTTCAAATCCCAGCACTACCAACCTGCCACTGCTGGGCCTTTAACCCTCAACTGCTCAGTTGTATAAAAAATTTGCTCAAATGTAAGTCGCTCTGGATAAGGGTGTCTGCCAAATGCCATAAATGTAAATGGGTGGTAAGGATAGAATAAGTTTTTTATGCAGGGATGATGAAATCAGGTTTGAAGATATATAAAACTTACCCAGATGTGTTGCAGGTCCCGACTATTTACAGGATATAGACAACAGTTGGTCCCCACCAGCTTCACTGCGCACTCCGTGTTAATGTTGGTCACTATACCACACTGCTTATCCTGCAGGACCCAAATAACACACGGTTACTCACAGCCTCATCACACCAGCGCCAGCACATGCTTTAATCTCTCATAGCTGGCTGCAAATTAGCGCCGAGAAATTTTATCCGTTACATCGAGCGGATTAAAATCAGGTCTATTAACATTTGACAAGCGAGAAGAGTTTGATTTATAAAGCATGAAGCATGAGGCCAGAACCGATATAGCTGGCGGGAGGAGTCGGGGAGGACTGTGTACTTAACAAACCGAGGTGATAAGTGGATGACTCACATTTGAATTCATTCGGCGCACAAAGTCTCGAGGCACAATGGACCGATCTTCAAGTTTCAACTGTAGAATAAAGAGAGAGAGACAGAGAGAGAGAATTCAGAGTTAGTGATAACTGCAGCAGGAACTGGAACCCCATTAACTGCACTGTGCTGAGCTGTTACAGGAAGTGATGTCACATACACACACGAGATTTAGACTGCACCTGTGCATTGTATGATGACTAAAAATAATAGAAATTGGGTACAAATATATATAGAGTTCTATATATTTTTTATGAGCAGCACAGTTGCTTCACACAAGGTTCTTCCAAATTCAGAGCAACTGTACTACTAGCAAAACATGGTCATCTGCCAAGTGAAAAATTAGTGCTACTTTAATAATGACACACCCACTCGCTTTTTTATTACGAATACCGGCCCAGTAGCACCAACTGCATTAAATCCTGTTGATTTAGCATTTAAATGGAGGCACGTCTGAGATATAGTTTCTGTAGAACATGACAAGCTACATTTTTTTTTGTCGTCTTAACTTCAAGACGGAGGGGAAAACAGAGAGACTGCTATAACGTCAGTGATGATAGGAACTTTTGTGCAAACATTCTGACTCCAGCCATCTTTATTTAGCGGGAACAACATCACCCTAAACACCCAAATGAAGAGCAACCTAAGATTAAATCACAGATTAAATCGTGAGTTATATATAGAATCAGGGACAGTTCGGCATGTTTGAGGTCCTTGACATACTTTCGCTTTCAGGTCGACGTTGTACGGCAGGATCCGAAAATCTGAGTGATCTACCAATGTGTCTTTTTACTTCATCAGTTACCAAAACACTCCTTGGAAGCTTGTTGCCATGGGAGACAAGGAGACGCAAGACGTACAAGGATGCCCTTTGGAAAAATAATTAAAGGCCGATGAGAAGATCGGGCAAACTCTAGCCAGACATTTAGCACAAACCTGTAGACAAGCAAACAGACAAGGAACCTCCAAGTAGCATACAGTTTAAGAGTGTCAGACTTTGCTGACGAAATTGCACAGAAGATGGTTTATTACAGTCTTCAGCATGCATGTTGTGGCCCGATTAATCCTGCAGTCCTCATATTTGCATGGAACACAAACATTTAATCAACGTGGACATGAACAAATTTATTTGTAGCATTTACACAAGAAATGTGGTGTTCATGAAAATCCAATTCGTTCTTATCCAACAAGAGTAAAAATTTACCTATAAGGAGACTCACTAAATGTGACCCTCGTTTGATTTGCTTCAAACTGTATAACTGGCAACGAGTATATAACGCGTACAATCGTATACATGGATTAGACTGTAAAGTTTAAACAGCTTATTTATTTTGATGACGTCAAATTGAATGAAAACTTCGATTCATATATTAATGAGTCGATAGAAAGAAATACAAAAGAAATCCTGAAATGAAGGCAAAGAAGACTAAACATTCATTTTGAGCAAAAGAAACGACAAGTTCAGGTTAGTACGCGTCTATTGCAGCTGATGTTCTGCAGTAGCTGAGCTGCGTTACTGGAAAATCTAGCATACGCTGTGCTTAGGAGGCACTCTTCCACCGTTTAGTCATCATTCTGACATTTGCAGGTCTTGGAGTTTTGCAGGAATCAATAAATGTAAATCAGCTGTGGCATGAACACACTTATAAGTGATAAATGAAAGGGGGGCGGGGCATGAGGTGGTGTTTTGTGCACTCAAGACATAAATACCTTTTTAAACTTATACAGAATATACAAAATTACAAGCTCACTAACAAACGCAAGCTGATTCTACCTCGAGTGCACACAGTAAATCATTTTTTAAATGACTCCAGCATTTTAGGTAAACAAAACATGAGTGTTCTGCAGCTAGACATACTGGATTTCGTTCTCCTCGGTCTTTGGCTGGGCCCAAAAATGGCTTTTTTTGAACTGATCGATATGAGGGTTATTTAACAGATATGCCAACACAAATCCAGAAATAGCATATGAGCCAAAAACTGATTTAGCACCTTTCCCCAGCCTGAAGAATGCAATTAAATGCACACAGCCTGATGTGTGCATTAATATCTGGAGACTTTTCTGCTGATGTGGAAACTGGGTGGCTATTAATAGCCACCAGTAGACTGGGCAACATCCTAAATCTCACAGTCATACTGTACTGTAGCCTTGGCTCAACAGATATAGATAGGAGATACGAGGTGATTGGCTAGAGATGATGTCATTTACGCAGCCGAGCTGATCAGGGGTGAGGCATCGCTCTCCTTACAGCCGGCATTTTAAACAATAGGATGGATGCAGCTCTGACGCTGACTCTTCAGTGACTCACTTATATGTATTAGATATGCAGCGAAATAACACCCTCCACCTGCCCCTTTTCTCTCTGTCGCTAGTCTAAAGCCGTGCAACAGAATGAGCACAATAGAGGCTTTTCTTGCTAAAGCTTGTGCCCCGCCTCGTCTCTCAGCTGCTGGTCCATGCTACAGCTAAATGGTAATGGTCTGCACTTATATAGCGCTTTTTTAACCTTAGCGGTTCTACAAAGCGCTTTACACTGGTTCTCACTCACCCATTCATTCAAACACACCCCAATGGTAGCAGAGCTGTCATGCAAGGCGCTAGGCTTGACAGCGGGAGCAACGTGGGGTTCAGCGTCTTGCCCAAGGACACTCCGGTATGTGGAGTCACGTGGGCCGGGAATCAAACCGTCCCACGTACATCAGTAGTTGAGACGAATTATCGAACTCGAGTGATGTAGTTGAGGTTGTGGAACGGTCAATGCCTGAATTCACACATCATGCTGATAATGCTGGCATTCCTACATCTAGGTTTTAAATAAATAAATAAAACAAACTTTCCAGAGTAGGCCACGCCTGTTTCAGAACTGGTCGGCAGCCCGCTCTACCACCTTAGCAATAGCCGGCTAAAACAAATTAAAAATTTTACCACAGAGGACACGTACTGATCGAGGATTGGCTCTCGCTTCCTCCACATCATCAACAACAACAACAAAAACAACAGCTTGAGTATGTACTTGTGCTCGCATTATGCCTTGTAACAGCTCCTTGCACTGCTAAAACAAAGCCTGATCTAAATTTTTGCAGACGTGAACCCTCAGTCCAGTTTCCACTGACATAATGCTTATAATGCAAATAATAACGAGTTTTTAAAAACGTGATTAAAAATGCGGAACGTAAAGACGTCACTTCCTACAAAAACAACATTCACGTTAATTTCTCTTAAACAAAAAAGGTTATTATTCCATCAATAATTTTATGTACATCAAATACAGTATATCATGTATATTACACACGTACCCAAATATGAAATGTTATTCGGATTAAACACTGAATATAAATACAAATCGTAGCCGCACTATTCTTTTTTGGGTTGTTGTTAATTTACAAAACAGTCCCACGTACATCAGTAGTTGAGACAAATTATGAACTCGAGTAATGTAGTTGAGGTTGTGCAGATAATGCTGGTATTTCTACATCTAGGTTTTAAATAGATCAATAAATTAACAAACAGTGTAGGCCACGCCTATTTCAGCATTAAATCCAAAAACATATACGGATATTTGGAGCATTAAAATATACAGACCGAGAGGCGCACTGCATTGCACCTGTAATGTGTAAGCATCTTGCATATGTATATTGTGTACTTTGTGTTTTGTTAGGCTTTCCTGATTTTTTTTTTTTTTTTTTTAAATCAACGACTTTTTCAATGGATAAGAGACTGAAGAATAATAGCCACTTTTTAAAAATCATTCTCCATAATCTCCAAGAAATTGCCTTTTTAATATTTAACAATCCAGCATTTTCCATCAAATACGGATGATTAAAACAAAAGTTGTGGATATTTATGAAATAATACCGATAACTGTCGTCTCTATAGGCAAGCAGCAAGCCATTTTAAAATGCTAAAACATTTTTTGCTTTAAATCTATTGGATAGAAAGCGGTGCAATGTATCATTACGGCAAAATCAAGCAACACTGATCCAATATATATAATGAGTCACACAATTAAATACACACGAATCACTTAATCATAATGCAGCCTGAGCGTTAATGATCACGAACAAGGTTTAACGAACATCACTGCAGTTCCAGCTGCGAAGCAAAAATCACAGCTTTATATTAACGCACTCGTTCGTATACATTATCATTTCTGTTAGAGGTTTTGACCGACTGATTAGTTTTGTCGATCAATCGGCACCGTTAACAGTCACAAATCCACACCGATGGTTTTTCTCGGTGGCGTCCATTGCGGAGCGGCTGAGAAGGGTTCGCTGTCGTTATACAGGACGAGAGCGGGCTCTAGAGGCGAAATAAAAACCATCACTGACTAATTTTGTTGTGTTATTTGAAGTGTTTTTTACATTTTGGATGTCTCTATTTTTATGTGTTATGTGTGAAGTGATACTTTTTGGTTCAGTTTGGATGTATATCTTTTATTTACTTTAATATTTATTTATAGTAAATATAATATTTTCTTCATTTTAAAAATGTACAGTAACTTTTCATGGTACAGTCAGTACTGTTTGTTTTTGCAATGAAGTTCAGCAATACTTTACCTTGTGTCTGTTTTACTTTATGTTTAATACTTTATGATTAATCGGTTCTCGTCATGTACTGCCCAACTTAGTTATCGTATCGGTACGATCCGCTAATCGGTCGACTTCTAATTTCTATAATAACTTGCACACGGATTTGTATGGGATGCTCCATATAAAGGATTCTTTTTAGAAAACATGCGATCATTGCTATGGAGTAGTTTTCTGTGGACATTTCTGGAAAGAGTCTCCAGTGTCAGAGCTTTGTAACAGTTAACAGCAAACCTGTGCCTTTAAAGTTACCTTCAGGACAGAGTAGTGACCATCTGACTTTTTTTTGTTATTAACATTGAGAGAGAGAAAAAGGGTGAAGCGGGAACGACTACATGTTTACAGCTACTCTAATGCAAGTGATAACAGGACGTAACCTGTTTCATGAACAAGATCTCGTTTTGTGGAGAAAAAATAAATAAATAAATAAATAAATCGGTAACAGTAAGTCAGGCTGCATCCCCTAAACCAATCACTGATTATTTTACTAGAACGCCACACCCCATCGTGTTTTATTCCTTGCTTATCATGCAGCCCTAAGCGATTACATTTTACAACAGCGTCAGGTGGATTTAAGCATCTCCAGCAACATCACTTCATCTTCTTCCCTCTCTCTAACACACGCACGCACGCACACATTCCACTGTTGTTTTCATTATTCGAGCTCTCTGTAACTTCTAGCAGCTGGTCGTAACAACACACCTGCGGCATCCTAACAATAAGATGCAAAAGGATTAAATGTCATCTATTATCATGGTCATGTGGAGGATAATGGTGGAAGCCTTGCTGAGAAGAACGACTGAAGTCGTTTTAGCTTATGACAACAACCTTTGCACGGCTGAGCTCAGAATTAAGAGGCAGGGATTGATTACAGAGAATCGATATGGATCTGCTCGGCCGCTGTGTTTTTACTCGCTGTGCTAATGAGCAGAACGCTACCTACATCCCTGAGCAAGATGAGGGGCAGAGGGAGGGACTGCAGCAGTAGACTGCAGCAGAGGAAGAGGCACGCCTTAAACTGCAGACACGCCCACACACACACGCGCACACACACACACACACACGGCAGCTTAAATTCCTTGGCAACTTAAATGTCTCCTCAGTATTTAACATGTGATTTTGTGGGTTGAGCTTAGAACAACAAACGTACAGCATGAATATAAGAAAGGCAACAAAGCAATTAAGCAAGAAATAATAAACAGCTATACCGCATGAAATTTTAAATGTTTGTGCGGGACAATCTACAACCTAGAAGAAGAAATAAATAAAAAAAAAAGCACATCCAAACAATCCCAGATCTCCACCTGTTCTCATTATAAACAAGGATGTGTTTTTTTTTTTACTCGCAGCCACTCGTTTCCATGGCACACAACGTGCAGTCATATGATGCATGAATAATATACGGTTCCACAGCTTGAGCACTGGACGTGGGTTTTTTGTGTGTGTGTGTTTGCAGTGAGTCGGTGGCTAACATTTTACATTATTAGCTGGAGAGGTGTTCTGGTTCGAAATGATCATGGTATTAATTGACCATTTAAAAAGCACACGAGCTGGGGGAGGTGAAAATTAAATGGAATATTTATCATAAAATCCTTGAAACTGTTGAAGCTGCTTTCATTTCCAGCTGATTTCTTAACACGTGTAAATATTTGTATTCGTATAACAGACGTAAACTGAACGAGTTTCACAGACATTTGACGAACAGAAATGGAATAATGGAGTCCCTTTAAGCACTTTAAGTACTACAGAGCATTTCATCCTCATGGACTGCACCTGATTGGTCAGTTCTTATTGTGAGATGTTACTCCACTCTTCCACAGAGGCGTTTACAAGTTCTCGATCATGTCTGGGGGGACACGCGGTAATGTAATTTTCCACTGCGAGGACGATCCGCTGTCCTTCCTGTCTCCCTGCAGCACTGACTTAGGTACCTTACATTACAGACATTACAGTTTATTGCTCTGGCCACATCTGCAGTCCTCATGCCTCCCTGCAGAAGGTCTAGGACATGTTCACGCAGGTGAGCAGGAACCCTAGACATTTTCTTCTGGTGTTTTTCCAGAGTCAGTAGATTGCCTTAATTGCCTACCGGCTGTAAACAGTTCGTGTCTTAAGGACTGTTCCACAGCTGCATGTGCAATAATTGTATATGGTTCACTGAACAAGGATGAAAAACATTGTTTAAACCCGTTCCAATAAAGATCTGTAAAGATCATTAGGATCTTACAAAATTCTCTTTAAAATACGGACGTTTCTCATTTTGCCGAGTATATATTCTATGTTTTGTACAACGTATACGCGTCTCTTAATTTTACACAGTAGACAGACATGACGCGATTTCTAGTTTTAATATCGGAAAATGTTAAGATGTGATCGTTTTCGCCAGCTCTGGCATTCTATCCAAAAACTACAAACAATATTAGACCACATAATGCAGTTCAAACTTTACACATTAACGCAGGTGCAACACGGTGTTTTATTCGCATCACGCAGCATGACACAGCCGTACCTCTTGCTGCCACACCTCAACTAAGGTGAAGAAACTAGCGGGAGACAGAGCTCTACACATTCCAGCACAAGGACACAAATACACACACACAGCAGGCTGTGTCTCAAATAATTTGCAGCCTCTGAAGCTAGTGACACACACACACACACACACATACAGACACAGACATACACGCAGACACACAACCACATACAGACACAGGAGAGAATGAGAGAGAGATCATTACCATTAAAGTTATTTGTAACGTATTAGATTTTACACTTTGTTTTAGAACAATAGTTCTTGCTCCCTTTCCGTCGAATATGTGTCATTTTCAGTGCCATCTATAATAAACCTAGTTAAACGATGTTAGCTCTATATGTGTATAATGTTAGCCAAGTCAAACATACACTGGTAGATTTTATTTCACAGCAATGAACCTAAAACATTCTCCTCACACACAGTCGAGACACAGCTGTGCAAGTGTGTCACTTCAAACCTGCTCATCTCTGCTCAACCGAACTGAATTAAAGTACATGACAAGAGAAACTTGAGACAGAGCACATGGAGCCCAGACTACTTAATTCCATTCCATTACAGACTCAGATCTGATATACCAAACACCAGATAGGACCACTCGCTGACACCGGCTAATGGTGAGCCGCTAACAACTACGCTACATACCTCCTAGCTCCTTTAGAACCACAGACTGAAGAGCTGCCGTTTGCTTTTCCACCCCCATTTAACATACTGGATTTGTGTGAGAAAGGGAAGTCGATTTAAGTAGGGTTCAACCAAAAAAAAACTCAAGTTCCAGAACAAACCCTTGAACATGGTTAACTGGTTACAGAATGGTACCAGTCGAGCCATACCAAAACTTAACCTTTCACGCACTGCATGCCGTCATCATAAACGAAGTCGGACAATCCGACCGTAACAGAAACAAACAGTCAGGTCCATAAATATTTGGACATTAACGAAGTGAGTACTTTTAGCGGTCTACCACAATATAATGGAGATGAAAGTAATAACGAACGACTTTAATTTGAAGATATTTTGCATCTAGATCTGGCGAACAGTTTAATGGAGCAAAAGTAATCGGACAAACTAACGATCAGTAATTAAATTGTCATTTTTAATACTTGATCGCAAATCCTGTCTGGAACCCACAGACATCACCAGATGCTGGGTTTCGATCCTGGTGATGCTCTGTTAGGCCTTTACAGCGGTCTTCAGTTCCTGCTTGTCCTTGGAAGCGTTTTTTGTCTTCAGCAAGTGAAACGGATGCTCAATTGGATTCAGGTCAGTTGCTTGACTTGGCCATTGCAGAACATTCCATTTCTTTGCCATGAAAAATGGTCTTGGGGTGCTTTGTAAGTATGGTAAATCTCTATCTGCACTGTGCAGCAACATTCTATGTTTTGAAGCCTTTGACTTTATCTGAGAAGATAATATAGCCCTATACACTTCAGAATTCAGCTTGATTTTGTCACATCAATTTATACAAGAGAACCAGTACCACAGTCAGCCATAAATGCACATAAACACCGAAGATGAGGTGGTATGCTTCAGATCATTAGCAGTTCCTTCCTTTCTCTATACTCTTCTCTCCCCATCGTCCTGGTACTAGTTGATCCTTGTCTCATCTGTCCATAGGATGCTGCTCCAGAGCTGTACAGGCTTTTGAAAACATGTTTTTTGTTTCGTTATTTTGCCGAACTGTAATCTGGCATTCCTGGTTTTTTTAGGCTTACATCATGTGGTAAACCTTCTGTACTTACTCTGGTGAAGTATTCTCTTGATTATTGACTCTGACACAGACACACCTACTTCCTGGTGGATGTTTCTTCACCAGGGAAAGACTTCTCATGTCATCCACAGCAGAGGAATTCTTTCGGTGTTCCTAAGGTCACTAGTGCTGTTTTTCTTTTTAAAGAATGTACCAGTAACAGTCGATCTGGCCTCACCTAATGTTTTTCCCATCTCTCTGATGGGTTTGTTTTGATTTTTTTTAGCCTAGGCTTGTTTCACAGGCACTGGCAGCTCTTTGGACTTCATGTTGAGAGTTAACGGCAACAGATCAAACTCTAAACCTTCTCCCTGCTTACTAGTAAGTGACGTAATGAAGGAAAAGCCTGCCCTTTAAGCTCATATTCATTATTTAATTTCATGCTCAAATATAACGTGGAAGACAGCTAAAATATCGAAATGTGTCCAAATATTTATGGCCTGGACTGTATGTAGAGTCTACCTATCTAAACGTCTACCCTGTTACTACGTTACAGGGTGGAACTTGGTTTTTAAGATGCAAGTTTTAAATATGTTTTCATAGCATAGTGTGTAATGCTAAGTGAAAGCTGGCACCTGTTTTGGAACCGTTTCCTTTTTAATAGATCTGAAGAAAAACATGATGTTAAAGACAACACAAGACGGAGGCAAGGCGCTGCTTCCGGTTCACACCAAACCTACCGTGTCTGATGGCCTCGAATTCAGTGCACATACAACTCAACACAGCGATGACACAGCAGTGAACCGGAGCTAACTCACTCTCAGTCTGACTCAAGAAACAGACAGGAGACCTTCACAGTATTTCAGAACAACCTGAATTGCCATGTTTACAGTGCCCTCCACTAATATTGGCACCCTTGGTAAATATGAGCCAAGAAGGCTGCTTAACCTTTTGATCTTTTTTTTTTTTTTAAACAAAATTCACAAAAACTACTCTGCTCTCATGGACATCAAACAATTGCAAACAAAACACAGGTTTATCAAAAAAATAATATTTGTTCAATATAGGTGTGCAACAATTATTGGTGCCCTTTTAGTCAATACTTTGTGCTACCTCCCTTTCCCAAGATAACAGCTCTGAGTCTCCTCCTATAATGCCTGATGAGGTTGGAGAATACATGGCCAGCGATCTGAGACCCTTCCTCCATACAGAAAAGCCATTTGTGATCATTACAACAACAACAACAACAACAACCTGATTATGCTCACTGTGTCTCTCTCTCAGTTTCTGGCTAGTCTGCTTTCCATGCATGACATTTATCTCACCTCAGTTACACATATTAATCCCTAATTATAAAATTTCAATATTTATTACAGTATACAAACTCGAGGTCGATTTAAATCAGGATACAGCATTAAAATCTGTTCATTCATCTGTAAGGGGCAGCTCAACATCAGATGAATAATGACTGAAATAACTACCTCTTAAAACTGAATATAACGTTGGGTGTATAGAGCCCATCACGGAAGAGGAGCTAATCACCACTCGAAGGACAAAAGTGGCATCATTAGCATAGACGCCATCTGCCCTTGAGCCTGACCGACGACTTGCAGGTTCGAGAGTAGCGAGTCGCTTTTGATGAGGCTTTGATGATGATAACTTTCAAAAGTAAGCACATTACTTGAATCAGAAGTAGACAAATAAATCCTAACTGCGAGGCACAGTGCGTCAGCCATATCGTTAAACCCATTCCTACTCACTGATACTACGTGTTGGAAAAAAAAAAAAAGCCAATTTTTCCAAGGGGGCTGGGGGGTAGGGTGTCTAGCTGGCTGCAGCTGTATGATGATTCAATGCATTTTACTAGATAACTAGAATGAATCTGAAAACATAAAGACCTGTATCATCATGTTTTATCTTGTCTTCCAAAATCTCTATATTTCTCAATTCTGCAGTTTGTAAAGCACAAATGACACATCTCATCTCAGGTGGATCTTATGCTGAGAGAAATGTTTGGATGCATCTTCGTGGGGTTTTCTTCATTTTTGTGATTAATAATCAGTTGATTAATAGTCCACTGTACAGGATTTCTCTAAGCTTTTGTTCTTGTCGCAGCCAAAAATGCTCGATTTTCCTGCTGGGTTTTTTTTTTTTCCCGCCAAAAAAAATTTGCGATGCAACTTGGAGACTTTCGTGCTTTTTTTTTTTTTTTTCCTTCTCCGGAAAACTACTTGAATTGCCGAAATTGCAACTGCATGGAATCGTTTGGCACGGCCTTTTGTGTGGTGATGTTTGTTGGTAAACGAGACCTTTTAGCTGTGCTCATGTTTGATGCATGTGAATCAAATTACTCCTGCAATTGCAAAATCCTGGAGGGTCTGAACGGTGAAAACATTAACACTGGGGCTGGGTGGCACGACAATATGATACCGATATTGCAATAAACACAGTGATGGTATCTTTTTATAACATTTATGGCGGCTTTTAATGACAATTTGCAAACTCTGGAAGCAGCAGGTTTGGTGTTAAAATTTTGCACGGTTTTAAATTGCAAAATGTAAATCGAATTGCTAATTCGATGTTTTTAAAAAAAAAAAACAAAAAAAAAAAACCCCGTAAAAGTATCTGTAACAAAATTAACATTTCGCAATTTTAAAGATTTAAACCGGTACAAAAATCTTCAATACCAAATCAGCTGATTTTCCATTTCATACCTTTCTTTTTTTTTTGCTAACCATCAAAAATGACTTTGTCTTTAGTAATGTAATCTGATAATCTATCATTTATGTTACCATTTTATTAGCCAAAAAGCACTTTGGTTTGGCTTGTTTTTAGGTTTCTAGGAGTAATTTTTGTCACTTATACAATCTACTGTAAACAAATTCATCATTTGAACATGTTGGTTATGAAGTACGTATATTAGATCCTTATGTAGATTTAATGTGGCAATGTTCCACTGAAGATTTGTATTCTATTGCTGGCTTTTTTTTATTAAATCGTTAAAACGAATCTAATCTTGAGCCTTTCTTATCCTTATATTCAAGACATTATTTGGCAGAATGTTTGCGAACCAAAACAATAGATAGCTGCAGCCCTAATATACTCACAAACGCACACAGCTTACATGCAGTCAGGTTGCAGAAGCACTCCAACTCTTCTCAATTTTTTACTACCAAAGCCAAAACGAAAGCATGTCATTTCTTCCTCTCAGTAAAAAATAAATGAATCTAATATTTCGGCTACTATTAACAATAATATTAAGTATAGTTGCAAGCAGCGATCTGTGTTCCAAGCGTCCTTCGAAAATAGTGCCCCCAGTGGTCAGTTTTTGCATACAATACTAAAGAGATCACAGATGAAAATCCCATTCGGGTTTCGATTCTGATCGGCTGACAGAAGTTCTGAGGTGTGCAATTCTTTTCCAGTAAATACACAGCTAATAAAGTAGTCCCAGTCAGGTCTTGAGCGCATTACAGCTCCGTATGACTTCGGAAAGTTAACTGAAATAACTGAAACGTTAGCCTACCGTCACACCATTTACACAACAACATACAAAATGACAGAAAATGTCGAATATTCCAGAATTAATAAATGAAAAATAACGCGCACACAAGGTAGTAATGTGGCGACAAGGCGAAGCGGAGGCTTGAGACATTGATATGCAGTTACTGGGGAGAGAGAGAGAGAGAAAAGAGAGTGCGAGAGATCACGTGTGATTGCAGTAATGAGACAGAAAAGCCAGTGAACACGTATCACTATGTATTTATTCGTTGTGTTTTCTGCAGTAATTAAAAAAAAAAACAAAAAAAACGAAAAACCCTGTGAACAAATTAGGCTTATCGATTTTTTACATTTATTTGTTAGATTTTTATATTATCCGCATGAAACGGTAAAAGAATGGTGAACTCTCTCTCTCTCTCTCTCTCTCTCTCTCTCTCTCTACAACAACTGCATATCAATGGCTCTAGCCTCCGTTACTCGCTCTAAAAAATTACGTTTTGGAATTAGCAATGGAGGCTTGAGATGGGACGCGTAATAAATTACTCCCCCCACCCCCACCCCCACACGAGCGTTTTAAGGACAAAAACCTGAACAACATCTTGAGGTGTGATAACTGTGATATAAACGGAATAACTGACTCTGGTCCGTTGAGCTTTTAGAAAACAATGCATTTTCTACTAAGTCAACGGCCCGTTGTCAGTTGTTCCTTACACATCAGTATTTCATCTTAAATTTAACCCAGGAATCAGGGAAAAGAAATCTCAGCGTTCTCTTGAGGAACGGGTCAAAACTTAAAATGCCACCAAACGGCTGATGAGCGTCCCCCGAGTAGAACAGAGCATTCTGCCACATCCTGAACAATTTGGTGTTTCTTGTTCGATTGGATAATTTGGCGTTTCTTGGCGTTTCTCATGAACTTTGTACCCAATCAGGTAGAATCAGAAGAACATGAGAATACTAGGCACCTTGTGTGCTTAAACCCCTAATTAGCAGCTTTTATATCAGCAAAAAAAGCTGCTCCAGTCAGCCAAATTTTACATTTATTTATTTATTTAAACAAAAATGCTTATTGTAAGCATAGCCTTAACAATTCCTGCCTCACAATATCAGTATCACTGTTATGAAGCCCTATTGGTGAATCCTACACGGCCTGCATTATTTGCAACAAACTCCGGATTGTGTGCAAGCCGTAATTCTTCGAAGGCTTGGCTACGATGATTACGATACAAAATAAAACATTCAGCAACTGGTTAAGGGAATCAGATGTACACGGCCGTACGCTCATATTTAATATTTTATACATTTTATACTTCCTGCATGCGTTATTAGTAGGCGGAATGCTCAATACTTGAAACTGTATAATGAATCAGACATCAGTGCTAATCAATGCTGATAGTAATCAATGCTGAGACACATCTAGCTCCACAAAGCCACCCTGGTCTTTTAGATATGGAAGAGTTGAATTTAGTACTGCACGATTTGGATATCTTATCACTATTCCAAAACTGCAGTGGTGAAGAAAACCTTGGTATTCAAAGTAAGAGATCAGACAGCACTGTTTGACCCAAAATGATTTTGTGAAAATCACAAAAAAGCAGACAGGCAGAGTTCGGGTGATCAGGTGTACTCAGCTAGCCCTAGCAGTCGAACGGTGTTCACTGGTGAAAGCTACAAAGCAAAAAGCATGCTTCCTACCTAGCATAGACTTGCACATAGAATTTGCAGCATTTTCTGTCCAGACAAATTCCTCTTTCTTTCTTTTTTTTTTTTTTTTTTAAAGTAATCTTTTTTTGTCTGTCTGGTGACTTTTAAATAATAGTTCAAATAGAAAGCCACACTAATACATGGCAACCTCAACCAACCGACAATGTTAGCATGTCATATTTCCAGCATAGTGAGTCACAAAGCATTTGAGAATCAGGCCATTGGCTCACAGGAAATAAGTCCCCATGGACTAAAGCTGGCAACACCCAGGACCTGGATTTCCACGTATAACGCTGCAGTGAGCAAACCTCACGGAGAAATCCACATTAAGGTGCGGGCAATTTGTTGGTACCTCGAATATTAAAGGCTACAGCAGGGGGAAGAGCTTTCTCTTACAAAGCCCCACAGTTATGGAACAGCAGTCCAATTAGTGTTGAGGACTCAGACACAGTCTCAGTGTTTGAGTCCGGGCTGAAAACATTTGTTTACTCAAGCTTTTTGTGAATAGTTTTGTTTATGTAAAGGAGCAGATCTAGAGGGCTCACAGGTATAGAGTGTTGTGGTGAACTGGGATGTTTGGATGCTGTCGCCAGCCCAGTCTCACACGTTCACCCAGGTTTGTTGATGGTGGAGTGGCTGACTGCCTTATCTCCCAGGGATCCCTCATGTCTGTTAGCTTCTGGCTCTCCCTTTTAGTTATGCCGTCATAGCTAGGTCTTGCCAGAGTCCCTGCTTGCGCTCACGCAAAGTACATTGTCCTTAACAATTACGGAACAATAACCATACATAATAATCTCTCCCTCTCTCTTTCTGTCGAGCTACACAATACTCCTGAGATACCAGTGATCCTGACCCCTTCTGCTCTCCGGACCTGCCTGATCCATCCTGATGTCCTACTTCTGGTTGGAGTTCTCATCATTTGGAAGTTACATGCTGCTGCTGAGGATGGCCCCACGTGGTTCAGCCTAAAGATCACTGAGACTGCTGAGGATGGTACCACTTAAAAACCATAAAGATAGCTTTAGACCTCAATTCATGTGAACAGTTATGCTATGATGGCTAGGACTACAATAGCTATTATAGTCTCAGCACTGCAATTACCACGAACAGTTCTGCACTCAAGTCTCCATCAGTGGACAAGTTCAACAAACAGACTTGAAGTAAAAACTGTAATGAATTTTCCTGGTTACAAAACTGCACTATTTGACCACGTAGTATTAGCACATGTATAGAAGGGATTTATTTGTAATTGCACTATCCGTTGTCACCTAGATAAGGATGGGTTCCCTTTTAAATCTGGTTCCTCTCAAGGTTTCTTCCTCACATTGTCTCAGGGAGTTTCTCCTTCCCACCGTCGCCTCTGGCTTGCTCATTAGGGACAAATTCATATATTTAAAAATCGATATTCCAAATATGTATACATTTCTGCAAAGCTGCTTTGGGACAATGTCCATCGTTAAAAGCGCTTTACAAATAAAACTGAATTTAATTGAATTTACGGACTGGTTTGCATGTTGCAGCATTTTCAGGATGCAAGTACGGCAAAAGCCGATTATATCGAAATAATTAACATACGATACGTCCTGTTGCCATGGTTATATATTTATCTGCTCCAGTAATACAGCTTTCTTTTAACAGCAAGCACCTCAGTTCTAATGATGGGCTTTGTGCTAATGGCCGAAAAATAAGGGTGGCTTCTGGTTGGGCCTGGCCTGTAATAATCAATCCTTTTGTCTGTGGCACACAAAAGGCAAACTCAATGAATGCATATCTAGCCCACGTTGTCGAAACATACAACCTGCCCTCTGCATTGTTTAGATCATTTCAAACTGAATTGGACGTCCAGAAGCTGTAGAAGGACGTAGAACCATCCAACAGTGAGACTCCCACCAATACCCAGGCCCTCAGTGGGGATGGGTGGTAACAACAACAACAACAACAGGAATAAAGAAGCTCTTTTCTTCACCTAAAGCCAGTTCTCTAGAATAAAATAAACCCCATGTCTGACCAAACAAGCAATCTAGAAGGTTCTGTTTGCTTCTAGAAGCACTACTAATGTGTTTAGGCATTATCGCCCACATGCTAGAGCTTCATCCAGTGCATGAAGTAGTGCTAGCTAGTTTTTGTTTGTTTGTTTGTTTACTTATTTACAGGTTGTAAGCAAAAGTACTTATCATTGCGATATTCTTACATGTTTATTTAGCTACCTTAGCAATCCTAAAATGCACTCAGCTGCTCTGTACCAGTGCTTTGAGTCACATCAGAAGGTGGGGAGTGTCAGCTTTGGGTGGGTCGAATAAAATGCAAATGAATCGCTGATTAGGAATTAATCGTTAATTAGTCATGAGCAGGATAAAGATTAGCAGAACGTGTTCATTTCGAAACAATGCCAATCTAGGTGGTCTGGATGATGATGATGATGATAATAACAACGTGTCAAGCAGCATCGATGATGCGAACAATGAAAACAATACCATAAAATAATCGGATGTTGTGTGGGGTTGTTGTTGTTTTTTTTTCACCTTCGTTTCCCGAACATCCTGCTTCGTGCCCTCGGGATACCACTGCACGCGCACGAAGCCCCTACCGAGAGGCCACGTCCGGGACTCCGGTGCCCCGTTCTCTGTATCCGAGCTCGCTGGGACGCGGCCGCCGCCTCCCCCGACTCCTCCTCCACCACCACCGCCGCCGCCGCCGCCACCACCACCACCGCCGCCGCCGTCTTTGCCTCTACTGCCACCACCACCACCGTCTCTACCTCCGCCGCCATCAAGGTCTTCATCCTCGTCCTCGGTCCAGTCCTCCTCTCCGTGGATCATTCGCACGAGGCCGAAGCGCAGCGAACCGCGGTGCCGACCGGACACCAAGTCATGCGAGAAAAGGAGCCGCTGCGCGCCGCCCGCGGACGGAGACAGAGCCGCGGACGGAGGCTCGGAGCCCGGACTCGCCGCTGGAGAAAGGCCCGGAGTCGGACACGGAGAGGATGCTGCTTCTGCCGCCGCGGGGTCCGCCATCACAGCCTCTGCTGCTGCTACTGCTACTGACCAAGAATAGAGAGGGGGGAGATAAAGAGAAAAGGATGGATGGATGATTGTTGGGGGGGATGCCAAAAGAAACCCGTAACCGGGGGACCGGCACGTGTTCACGTCAATACGTAAGGCTTGAGCGTTGTGAGCGCGCGCGCCGGCATGCATCATTAATACAAAACAAGCACAGCGCCACCGGGATGCGCGCGCAGAACACTCACAACGGGATTCATTACTATCAGATGCAGATAGAATACAAACAAACAAACAAACAACGCATAGACTTACACTAAATTAGGATTTGGTATAATTGTGTCTTTAGAAGTATTTGTTTTCAAGTTATTCAGCGGTTTATTCTATTGTTCATTGTATTATTATTATTATTATTATTATTATTATTATTATTCTGGTAACTTGTGGTAATAAAGAACACGTTGGAGAGGGAAATGGTCGCACGCACTTTCACTGACACTCCAGCCAACAACAGCTCAAATAGCATGGGCGTAGTTCTTCTTCTTTTAAGAACCCAGGTACATTCCTGGTGTATCGCCCCCTCTAGCGGCCATAACCAGAACAGCTGGAACAAAACACATTTAACTCTATTCACTATATTAGTATTATTATTAGTAGTAGTATCGCTTTGTTTTAATGTTTCTAGTAAGGTTATTTTATAGGCTAGCATGTCGCCTATCCTGATTTGTTCAGTACCTAAGAACAGTGGTTATGCAGCGCCTACCGTTTTGTTTTTGTTTGTTTGTTTGTTTGTTTGTTTGTTTAAGCTACAGAAATGTTACGTCATATATGTATATAAAGACTGAATTGTATTTCTTGTCATTATTAAGCTATGCAAATTTTATATTTATATTTTATATGCTGTATATTGTTCCTTTCTCTTACCTTATTGCAGTTAGATTAACGCTTTTTAACCGGCATAAACTTGGTGTGACGTTGGACGTTCGATATTCGCGGATATGCGGAAATTAAGGGGCCGTCTCTAAAGTTGCATACGACATTGTTAAACACGTTTCTAACATCAATAGCATTAGAAGGGAATGACTTACAGTCATATAACCAACTGTAAAGTGTTCATGTAGGTGTCAGGTATGACGCACACCTTTTAGATTTTTGATATTTATTAAAATAAGCTATTAAATCATATGTAAATTAGATATGTATTTCACTACCGAATGGGCCCATACACAAAATAGCCATAATTTAAAGCTCAATAGCATTTGAAGGGAATGATGTACAGTCACACAACCAACTGTAAAGTGTTCGACTAGGTGTCAGGTACGACGCACACCTTTTAGATTTTTGATATTTAACCCTACAATGTATGAACCAAAAAAAACTTCACAAATGCATAAAGGGGGTCAAAATGAGCCGTACTGGATTGAATGGTTTTCTTCAAAAAATAGATGACCTATTAATGAAATAATTTATATATATACATATATATATATATATATATATATATATATATACACACACACACACACACACACACACATATGTATGTATAGGTGTGCGTCATACCTGCCACCTAGATGAACACTGTACAGTTGGTTATATGACTGTAAGTCATTCCCTTCAAATGCTATTGAGGTTAGAAACGTGTTTAACATTGTCGTATGTAACTTTAGAGACGGTCCCTTAATTTCGCCATACCTGCAAATATCGAACGTCAAACCAACTTTATTCCAGTCGCATTTTAGCTAAGCTAAGTCACCGTAACGCATTCGGAGAAGGAAAAAAAAAAACAACAACAAACTGTTCCATAACAGTATACAAATGATAAAAGACTAAGTAAAAATATATGCTCGCATTCAATACTGGATCCTAAGACATTAGAGCAGATACAACACGGCCGCTGGGCGTCAGTGACGCTACACCACGGCGAAATATAACGGCCACTTGTCTGGGTTCAACTCAGGGTTGCCAGATTGGATCTGTTGAGTCATCTACCATAAAACATGACAACAGAGAGATTAGTTTGGGTAAACATGTCCGTTTCTGAACCGGTTTCTGAAGCAGCAGTTTATTCATAATAATAATAATCATAATCATCACTTTAATAATAATATAATCTCTTTATTTTGTTTAAAGATGTGTTTTTTTAATTTTATTTAGTACTTCCCCCCCAGTGTGTCTTGTGGACTATATGTAAACATCTGCTATGTGAAATAGCTTATTCAGGGCAGCACTAAATAAACAACATGCAATTTTGTATGATCCGTATTGTTTATTTATTTTTCAAATTATAAATATTTTGCAAGGCGTGTGTAAACTTATGACCTCAATTGTAGCCCTTCAGTGTGCACTTTGACAGGAAACAAATAGTTTTTAAGTAGGTTTAAAGAATTAATTAGTTAAAAGAGGATCAATATAATTCAACATATTGTTTTTGTTGTTTTTGACAAACAAGTTTAACATGAACCTGACTTACACCGGAGATCAGTCGGAGACAATATGTTGCACACCTGTCTTTGTCCACAGCAGGTGAAACTGGGTGTTAAGTTGCAACCCAAGTAATCAGACACCCTTTAACTGCCAGCAGTTGTCACATAGGTGTAAAACAAGATAGGCCAATTTTATTTAGTTCATCAATAATTTAATTTCTAATCATGAACAGGAGGCACACAAACAGGAAATACAAGGAACGCATGGCAAATTCTATCAAGTGCAGAGAAATTAAAGAAAAGGCAGCTTGAGAGTGAGATGATGACAACAAAACAAAAATAGTAAAAGTTCCCCACTAAAGTTAGGTGTTAAAAATAAGTGTTCCACAAATGCTAGGTTAGTACTGAGATTGAGAGTGGAATTTAGTGTTAACATATTAATGCTATGCTAGCTCGTTATAAATAAATTACAATCACACAGATACAGTAACTAGGTACATAAAGTCAGCTTGCATTTCACAGAACAGCTAATAAATTTCATGAAATGTTAGCAAGACATCTAACAAACACTGGATATTGGTTTGTGGACCAAAAAAAAAACTGTACCAGTGGCCAGAGATACAAACGTACAACTTTGTGTATGGGGCCTAAGAACGCTAGCCTAGCTAGGACCACTGTATACAGTAATAAATAGAAATCAGTGATAATATACAGTACTAATGACCTACAGAATTGACAGCTGATTACAACTACACTGATCAGTCATAACATTAAAAACCACCTGCTTAATATTGTGTCGGTCCTCCTTGTGCCACCAAAACAGCTCTGACCAGTCAAAGCATGGACTCCATAAGACCTCTGAAGGTGTGCTGTGGTATCTGGCACCAAGATGTTAGCAGCAGATCCTTTAAATCCTGTAAGTTGTGAGACCTGCACAAGACCTGCTGTTTTAGAAATGCTCTGACCCTGTCATCTAGCAATCACAATTTGGCTCTTGTCAAAGTCGCTCAGACCCTTACACGTGCCCATTTTTCCTGCTTCCAACACATCAACTTCAAGAACTGACTGTTTACTTGCTGCCAAAGTAAACCTGTGTTGTGTTTGTAATTGTTTGATATCCATGACAGCAGAGTATTTTTGTGATTTGTTTGTAACAAAAAGATTAAAAGGTTAAACAATAAAGATGATTGTTTCACAGCTTTCTTTGCTCATATTTACCAAGGGTGCCAATATTAGTGGAGGGCACTGTAGACACAAAACATGTCTGATCAACTATATCTGAGGTAAGTGGAAAACTGTCCATTTGATTTTTCACTTCTTTGGATTTACATTCATGCTGAGCTGTTATAAAGTTGGAAAGATGTGGTGATACCGAATTGCTTGGAGTACACACATGATGACAATAAGAGGCCATTTTTCCTCACTGAACTGACTCAAATCCCCTGATGAGCAACAAATATGCAATCGTGATACTGTTTTCCCTAATAACACACACAGACACAGATATACACGCCCACACACACACACTGAAGCACCATTCTGTGTGAGGTAGCACTGAACTTCATTTCATCGTGCAATATGTATAATATAATAACGATTAAGTTGACTTTGCCTTTTACTTGATTGCACTGTCTCCGTCCTGTTGTTGTCCAACGTTCCGTGAGTTTGTCTAAGTAAAGTTGGACATTCAGATGACTTTCTTTATCTCATCGTAAAACACTAGCACCAGGGCACCTCCTATGCTTCTAAGAATATTTGACCAAGTTCCCTTGTAGAAAGCCTGGAGCCCTTCATCACGAGCAATCTTCTTCCAGCAGTCCACTGTGCCAGTGTAGATGATGTCGGCTGCAATTTTTTGTAAAAAAAAAAAAAAAAAAAAATCATAATAATTAATTAAAACACAGTTTATGTAGAGTGCACACTGGATGTAACTTATAAGCAAGTGTGTGTGTGATTTTATTGGACAAAAGAAAGACTCAGCATGTAAAAAAAAAAAAAAAAAAAAAAAACAGCAGGATGCATGGGCTTGCTTTTATCCTTTATCACTTTTATCCAAAGTAACTTGCATGTAATGGGCAAAAATGGAATCTAAGCACAAAGCTGATTCGATGAGTGTTAAGGAACAATTTGGCTGGAACTGAAATTGAGACAAATTTCTTAATTTGGTGTCTGATGCTTCTTTGGTTTCGCATTTCAGCCACGACTTGAATGTTGTTAACAAGTGAGAGAAGCTTATAGCATATTGCAAACTGCATGTCTAAAGCAAATGACATTGTGTGGCTCAGTAATACGATTGGTACTTAACTTTCCAGAAAATAATTCAAATAAAATAATTCTACAAATTACATTAGAACTTGATCACTTCTGATATAGCGATACTATAATTGCACTTTCAAACATTCAGCTACACTCATTAAACCAGTCATAAAGTTGCACTTAAGCTGAAATTATGTTTTGAGGAAGAGAGTGATTTTGGCTTCAAGATGGCGGCTATGACATTTTTTCAGCTGCTCCGGTATGTTTTAATTATGCGACATCCTTCTGTCCATTTTTATATATAATAGTGTGTCATACAGTGTCCAAAACCACATATGAAAGAGATACTGAACTGGACATGGTTTGAAACGAGTGTGATGTTTTAGACATATACATAAGCTTCTTCTCTTTTTTTTCCACTTGGCAGCGATATCCATCTTTTTATGTAGCTACAGTACAAAACTAAAGTAAACCTTGGTCACAAAATATGTCTTGGTTGATCAACTGCATTTCGGGTACGGAAGTAATTTTTGGAGAAACAATTTTTAAAAATGCTGCAATTCCACTGCTTCCATCTGTAGGTATTCGACCGCTAAAGAGTATTTTCGTCGTTTCGTTTTGATTTCTTAACCAACTACTAATTGTACTGACTTACCACTTTTAAGTCCTGACTGCATCATCATGCGACGACGCACTGTATCGAACGGGTAGGAGATGAATCCGGAAAGTGTAGTCACGCTCTGTGCAATCATCCAGGTCATTAGAAAGTGGATATTATCTGGATCTGGCAACGTACCTGTACAAAAGATAAAGGCATTCAGGACAATATTCAAAGTTAAGTGTGCATACTGAGGATTTAATACCAATACTGTGCACTGAAACATATGTTTTGTGTGTAAATACTCACAAAAAAAAACCAACTAAATGCCATTTGAGGCAATATTAAATATATAATTAATATTATCCTTTAAAGTCCATGAAATTTCTTTTTTTTTTTTTTTTTCGCATGGAGAAGGTATTATAATCAGAGACATTGGTTATAAATTAAATTAAAGTAAGCTGTAAGCTTAGCAGGCGAGTGTTTGATTATCCTTCAAACTACAATATATACAAAGCATTATTTTTTAAAATGAATTTGACAAATCAAATCAGCGAATTAAAAGCACGATACAATAGCCTACAACCCACATGTTACAGCTTCACACACTTTACAGTTTATCTCATGGCTACAGTTGCTGTGTGCACAATTAACTGTTTACACACCATATTAAACGAATAAATAAATGCAAAATAATAGTATGTGCTGGATCAAGTGACTACATTTCCCATACTGCACAGCGGTCTACAGACATGGCCGCCATGGACTGCAATTCCCAGAACACTCACACACACAGAACACTCACACTCATGCTAATCACGCACACCTGCTTCCAATTCACAGCACTCACAACCACACTATAAAAGAGACTTTTTGAACACTATGACTCGAAGTGTTATGTTCAGTTGCTTAGTCGTTGTTGTATTTCCAAGCCTTATCTCATAGTTGCTTTTCTGGTTATGGACTTTGTTTACCCTGTTGGCCTCGATTCTCTGTTCTGCCTAGTTCTGCCTGTTTCACTGATCGTTTGACCCTAGCCTGCCTTGGACTTTGTTTTCTGCCTGATCCTTTGTACTTTGTATTGTTTTTTTAAACTGCTGTACCTGCACTTGCTTCCATCTCAGCCTCCATTACGGGACAGAATACTTCGCCTATAACATGGAAGCAGCAGGAAAGAGGAGGAGAGGTCACGCTAGGAAAACCAAACATATGGTCCCAGCTGTAGATTCGCTCCAGTTTCCTCAGTGGACTGTCGTAGACCTCCCAGAGCTGTATGATGGGTTATCAGGCTACCCTGAATATTTTCCTGTTGACTGCCAGATCTATTTTGCAAACTTAGCGGACCCCAAGCCCGGCGAGAAGCAATGCCTAAGGTTCCCGTTGTCCCGGTTTTGTGGCCCAGCACGCCAGTGGGCGCAGCGTCTAGTGGACATGGGATCCAGGGGACTTGAGAATGTAACTCAGTTTGTGGGACTATTCGTGATGGTGTTCGGCAGTTCAGAATCCTGGGCTGTCCTGGAGGATCTTTTGGGGGAGGTCTGCCTCAGAGAGGAACCTGACTTGCTGTTCACCACCTATTATGAGCAGGCAAACTGGACATCGCTCCATTTACCCATGCCACTGAGGACGTCGCTGTGCCTTAAGGCTGAGCTGAGAACGTTGCTCCGCCTTCCCGCTCTGCTGAGGAAGTCACTCCACACTCAAGAAAGGCCGACGAGGCGGCCCACCAAGTCAAGCCCCCGTCTAAAGCTCAGGACACAACTTCCCAAACCTGGAACCTCGCCTAATGACCCTGGCGAACCAGCCCCAGCCTCATGTCTGCTCCTCGGCTCCTTGAGAAACCTGCTACTTGTCGTACAATGCCTGCATTGCAACCTGAGGGGCTGTGAAGACATTTTGCCCAGAGGGCCAGGACCGCCGGGGGGGGGGAGTGTATTTTGTACATAATATTTTATATACAAAATGTATTTTGTATATAAATGTACTCACTGGTTTGCTGTGATAACAGAACCCCCCCCCCCCCCCCAAAGGCACTTCTCCCGAATCACCTTTGGGGGGGTTCTGTCATCACAGCAAACCAGTGAATACATTTCCCATACTGCACGGCAGCCTACAAACATGGCCGCCATGGACTGCAATTCCCAGAACACTCTCTCTCTCTCTCTCTCTCTCTCTCTCTCTCTCTCTCTCTCTCTCACACACACACACACCACTCACACTCATGCTAATCACGCACACCTGCTTCCAATTCACAGCACTCACAACCAGGCTATAAAAGAGACTTTTTGAACACTATGACTTCGTGAAGTATTACATTCAACTGCTTAGTCTCTGTCGTATTTCCAAGCCTTATCTCATAGTTGCTTTTCTGGTTATGGACTTTGTTTACACTGTTGACCTCGATTCTCTGTTCTGCCTAGTTTTGCCTGTTTCACTGATCGTTTGACCCTAGCCTGCCTTGGACTAGCCTGGCTGTTTTCTGCCTGATCCTTTGTACTTCGTATTGTTTTATTAAACTGCCATACCTGCACTTGCTTCCGTCTCAGCCTCCATTACGTGAAGGGGGGGGGGCATTTCCATTTTATGTCCCCATTTTCTAACCCTGATCCCTTTTCAGGTTCAAAGGCAAGTTCATACCTTTAAAAGTGGGTGATCTAGATGCTATTGAAAACCCTGTCTTGGATGCATCTTCTCAAGAACAATCTGGCAACCTCAGAAGCGTGAACTACACGCAAGTAATTTGATTGGGGGAGCCGAGAAAACCGACTCAAGAATGTGTGTAACTAGACTCTGAATACGAATAACTTTCCCCACGTAAATACTAAAAAAAGTTTTGGACTTTAGTCACCAACTTTGAATTTGGCCCTCAGTATTCACACATTTAAAGCTGGCTGCAACTTATCCAAACAGTGAAACAGTGCGCTCACTCTTGACTGTGTCGTAGATGCCAAAGTAGGCAGCCCTGTAGATGATGATGCCCTGCACAGACACACTGAAACCACTGTAAAGACCTCTTGGTCCGTCGGCTTTGAATATTTTCCCCAAACAGTCACCCAGCCCGGTGAATTCCCTCTGCGCTCTCGCCTTGCCGATGTCTGCTGCCAGACGAGTGCGAGCAAAATCTAGTGGGTAGACAAAACAGAGAGATGTGGCCCCTGCGGCGCCCCCTGATGCCAGGTTACCAGCAAAGTAGCGCCAGAACTGTGTGCTCTGGTCTACACCGTCCAGGAATAACTTCTTGTACCTATCCTTGAAGGTGAAGTTGAGGGCCTGCGTCGGGATGTATCGGATCACGTTGGCCAGGTTGCCTCTCCAGTATGAGAGGACACCCTGCTCTTTGGGGATGCGAATAATGCAGTCGATTAAGCCCTTGTAGCGCTTCTCTGCCACAATGTGCTTGCTTGCATGTTGTACCTATGGGAAGATTTCAAAAGTCTGAAGTTAGATCTTGTAAGGAGCTGAAAATGATGGAAAGATAAAAAAAAATAAAAAAAAGTGATGTACTGGGGTCCCATCAAGGGTGTATTCCTGCCTCAAGCCCAGTGTTTCTATGATAGTCCACTTCAGATCCAGTGCAATCCTGACCAGGATAAAGCCGTTAAAGACAATGAATGATAAACAAACGTAGATCAATCTTTAAAAAGGTTTCGGACAACTCTCAGAAGCTTAAAGTAGCCCGAATTTAAAAACATGGTTTTTAAGTGGTTACCTTTTTGTTTTGGTATATTAGTAATATACAGTCCCCTCTGAAGATATTGGAACAGCAAGGACACAATCTATTGCTAATGGTGACAGTTCAGCCTTGTAATTATGGGAGGTCTATAGAGTAACACAGTAATCTGCTAGACCAGTTGTGCAGGTGCACACGAGCCTGTGCTGCAGGTGTGTGTGTGTGTGTCGCACTGTTCCGGTATCACTAGCCTTCCTGTAACTATCCTGTGCCTTAAATTATTTGATAAGTCAGAGTAACCTGATCATGTAACCTGCTGGTATAAAGAGTGTCTAATTCAGGAAGTGTAAACATCTTTATAACTTCATGAAACCTTTGTGTTATTGATATGCAATGGGTTAGATATGATATGTAAATTATAGACCATCCTAAAAGTGTATATGTTTTGGGCATGTGCTGATATATACAGCAGCTTTCTTTTAGTACAGCATCATGTTACAGGTTTAAGCAATTATCATAATGGGGGGGATTGTAGTTATAGTGTCTTTTCTATCTTATAATATTTTGTCATAAGGAGGAACAAAACTCTGGCTTTCACTAGGCTAAAGGCTTCTGCGCCCAAGGTCACGGCTGCAAAAATCTGCTTAGTCACAATGTTTACATGTCAATATGTACATAAGTTGTCAGCAAAACTATGTTGTCAATAACTTGTAATAACTCGTAGTAATCTGGTATCGAACTTTCGGAATATGGACCATTGCTCATACTTTACATCTTTTCTTTAACGATAAGACTTGTATAAGCAAGTATATGAAGATTTGGGCATGTATTTATGGAAAAGATAACTGGTTGAGATAAACTTCTATTATGTTGTATACATTAACCAAAACCAAACCTAAGACATCAGATTAAACCTGTCTTATCTGATCACCTACATTTGACATAGGGGGGTGATTGTGTGCATTGTCTGAACTGTATATTAAGGGATTTTATAGCACTGTGCTGTTGAATTCTCAAATCTGATTGGTCAGAAGGTGCTTCTGAAACAGCAGCTCTGACAATAATGCTCGCTGTAATTCAAATCACAGATTTAGATTAATGCTCTCCAATGCAATAACAGCTAATTCACAGGGACTTATATGGTGGATACTCTAAGTATAATAACAAAAAAACAGATTGTTATTTAACTATATATCTTTTTTTTTTTTTTTCCCCTCCAATCAGAAGTCCAATATTTTAACCGCTAAGCTACCACTTCCCATAATATAATATGAAGTGATAACAGGAACTGACTTCTTTTGGGCCTTACTGTTCCTACAAAATGGCTCTTATTGTTTGTAACTGAAATGCAATCTTGATTCTCTTTGGAACTTTTAGATCCTCTTTCTTATAATTTGACAACCTACTCTAAAAAAATGCTGGGTTATTTCATTATCCGAATGGTGGGTTGAGCCTTTTAGGTAATTTAATTGGGTTATTTTCTCAATCTTGGGTGGTTTTTTGGGTAATTTTGTGTAACCCAACCGCTGGGTCATTTTCACTGACAGTTGAATCAATGCACCCCTCCCCCACTCCGACACATCAGTCCTGCTCCTTGTGTCAAATCAACTCAGTTTGAATTTGCCTCAGTGGAGGTAGCGGTTTTCACACGGACACACTGTTCGATTTATTCGGAGAAACAAGCTTCGTATCAATATATTTATCCATAAAACCATTACTGAACACTGGATAAAGCAAAAATGTGAGATAACAGTCCAGTTTACATGGCATTAAATGCACCACTAGGTTCGTTAGCTTTGGCTTACTTGTTTGTAATGCGCACTCGATTGTAAGTTGGTTATTCAGTTTTTTTTTTTTGATGTTTTAAACATCTCCTTTGGTCACAATCTGACATTTTCGTCTTAAATATATTACTTATTTGAGTCATTTCCTTCAAAGTCTGTATATATATATATATATATATAAACACCTGGGAAGCATACATAATAGGTGTTCAGCTGCAGCTGGATGTAACCGATCGGCGAGAGTTGCCACTTGCAGTCGGGGAAGGAGTTGAAAACGGAGCCGTCAATTTTGGGTTTTTTTTTTTATTGTTGTGTTGTTTTTAATGTGTTGAGTTTTTAACATCTGTCTGACAACTACATGAGCTTGGTTTTGTAACTTGTAGGCTCCTCATTGTGAATAACTCACAATAAAGTTATTTTGGTCATTAAAAATTAAGATTAATAAATACAAAACTCTCCAGATTCTCTCTTGCCTATGTAATAACTCACAACATCTGGCCAGGTCTTCTTTATTTTTATCAGGAAATTTGGTGGGATTATCGCGTCAGATGATTAACAAGGCACCCTGAGGCGAGCATTGACCATGGATCAGTCCAAACACTATTGAATCATTTCAGTTTTACAAACCTACATAATAAAACTGACCAGAGAACAGTTCAAATTATATATTAAACGCTGGTTCGTTGGTTCACATGGAGATCAACACCCCCTAGAAGTGAACCATGGAAATTTCGAAACAGTAATGGCATGACATGAAGCCTCGTGACTTGCCCAATTTGAAACACGCGCTGAACCACTGATTTATAAAGGTTTCAAAACTTCATGAAGCAGTGTTTTGAAAGCGCCCATCACTAATGGTATTGTTTGGTTTAGATGAAAAAAGCCATTAGGTTTTTGCCAAGTCTCAGTAAGTCACATCAAATCTATTTTTAGGTCTGCAATGAGATCATGGACAAAAGGAGCCTTATTGCTGAGAGATCTGATATTATAAAGGGAGAATTGGAAACAGCAGGTGTAGTTGAGCTGGCCGGAGAAACTAGCACACGGCTGTCTAGTGATGCGTCGTTCATGAACGATTCGTTCATTTTGAACGAATATTTAAAGTGCACCTCTTATGGTTTTTCAGATATTACCTTTCGTGTAGTGTGTTATAGAGCTGTTTGTGAATGTAAAAAGTCTGCAAAGTTTCAAAAATCAAAGTGCACGACAAACAGAGTTATTGACTCCCAAACGAAGGAACTGATTCTGAAGTGGAGTTAGTAGTAAGTACTAAGCGGACATGCATTATTAATTGTTTCCCAGGGAGCATGGGGCACAAGGCGGGGTACACCCTGGACAAGGTGCCAATCCATCACAGAGCACACTCACACACACATTCATACACTACTGTATTCATACACTACTTTGGACATGCCAATCAGCCTACCACGCATGTCTTTGGACTGGGGGAGGAAACCGGAGTACCCGGAGGAAACCCCCGCAGCACGGGGAGAACATGCAAACTCCACACACACAGGGCCACGGTGGGAATCAAACCCCCGACCCTGGATGCGTGAGGCGAACGTGCTAACCACTAAGCCGCTGTGCGCCCTCTTCGCCATCGTCAATGTAAAAAAATTTTATTTGCATTCCAACATTAACATAAACAGGCTAACATGAGTGAAACTATAAGACTTCACAGACTGAGATATAACGTAAACATTGGATCATAAATATAATAATTCTCCGCTGTGGAGATGGACTTTATCTCCGCATTAAGAGAGAGAGCGACGTCCCCCTTCTCAGGTGTCAGACACTTAATATGGAAGTCTTCAATCCTGCAGGTGGATGGGGTATTTTTGTGGGCCAACCCGGAAGTTAGCATCACCCTGACTCCCTCGACAAAAAGCCAATAGGATTTTTTTCCAATGGCCTTTGAATTATTACAGAAAATAAACCCTGTGACCAACATGTTTTGTCCATCAAGATAATCTTCACAAACACAGCTTTCATGAATTTTGAAGCTGAAGAATACAATCGCCAGAAGTAAAAACGAACTATACGCACAGGTGCATGTCACGTGTCTACTGATTTCGTTCTGGGGGGCGCACTGTCATCTTTTGCGCACTCACCTGAAGGAGCAGCTTGACTCTCTCGAGCGGAGCCACGGCGGTTTCTGATACCGCGGCCGCGGTGCAAACAACCAGGAAGTCCTTGGCGAAGGTGACTACGGACTCGCTCATCTTCTTGCCTTCAGCTACTGCAGCAGATGTGGTCGCAGTCAGCTGGCAGACGTCAGTGTGATCACCTGGAAACGGTGATGTAATGTCGGGTGCCTCCCAAAATCGCCATGGTGCAACATTACCGGTTTGTAGGCGTGGAGAGAGAGAGAGAGCACGCGCTTGTGCACGACGCGCAGGAAACGTCACGGACGTCACTGTAACAACACTACAAAGACATGAACATTTCTTAAACTGCACCTCCTCCCCGTCCCCCGATCATCCTCCAAGGAGCCAAGGCAAGAGGAAACGTCTAAATGAGACTTCCTTGCTCACTGAAGTGTCACTTTAACTTGACTTTAGTCATTTTATTATTTGTTGTTGTGCAGCATAATAATAATAATAATAATAATAATAATAATAATGTTAATCATCATCATCAATTAATAAATAAGTAAAGGGTGTGTTACAGCATTACAGATGAGATAATCTCAATTAAGGACATAATAATAATAATAATAATAATAATAATCCATCCATCCATCTTCTATATCGCTTAATCCTTTTCAGGGTCACGGGGAGCATAATAATAATAATTATTATTATTATTATTATTATTATTATTATTATTATTATCCATCCATCCATCCATCCATCCATATTCTGTACCGCTTATCCTACACAGGGTCACAGGGAGCCTGGAGCCTATCCCAGCGGACACGGGGCACAAGGCGGGGGACACACTGTATGGAGTGCCAGCCCATCGCAGGCCACAATCACACACACACACACACACACTCGTACATTACAGACAATTTAGAGATGCCAATCAGCCTACAGTGCATGTCTTTGGACTCGGGGAGGAAACCGGAGTACACGGGGGAAACCACCGAAGCATGGAGAGAACATGCAAACTCCATGCACACAGGGTGGAGCCAGGAGTCGAACCCCGAGGCAACAGTGCTAACCACTAACCCACCTGCCACATTATTATTATTATTAGTATAATTATTAGTAGTAGTATTTGTTGTTGTTTGTTTAAAATAGAGACAATATTTAAAGCTCTTTGTATAGATATACAGTCTTTGCAGCATCCTTGTTTCTCATTCCATACAGTGTTTTAAAATAAAGATGAATTTTTATAACATTCTTGCATATTTTCTTTCTTTGCCTACGTACATTTATGGATAAAGTATTATATATATATATATATAAACTTATTATTACTATCAATGTCACTTTCCCAGTAATGAAATATACTATAATATCCTGTCTGCTTAGCTGTATTTTAACTGCAGGAAAATTATAAAAACAACAACAGACATCAATATCCAACCAAAAGGTTTAGACATTTATACAAGCATAGAAAAGGTGAGAAACAGATTCAAAGTTAAAATGTACAGAATGTACCATTTGTATCTACATCCACCTTAAATCTGAGCATAGTTCCCACATGTTCTAGGAAAGAAAGCCTGTCATACATTTTTTTCCCATAACAACACGCAAATGCTTTTCATGTTTTGTAGTTTTTTGAGGTGTTAATACATTGTGCATTTGTATGTTTACATTTTGTAACTGAGGAAAACTTTGGCGAAACTTGATGCGTTACCGCCACCTGGTGTGGGGTCAGTGCTCAAAGAACATAGAGATGACGGACCATCTTGAAAGGTCTAGTTTAATAAACATTTTAGAATATATTCTGACCAATGACTCATGGGAGAATTTGGATACTTTTTCATAAACATAAAAATAATAGACTGTTGAACAGTTTTTAGCAGAGAAAGCAAGATACAGATTGATAGGTTATTGGCAAAACTTACATACCAAACGATATTTTCATTATTTTTAGGATTTTAAGTCAAGGGTATGGTCAGCATCAAACACGAACATGACCCCAAAAATCTTGAGGTACAAAAAGTGACATATGTTTTGACTAGTTATTTTCATAAGGTAATAAAAATGCCATGACTAATATCCTGTATATTTATGATGCATATACATAAGATGTATATGTAAGCATGTAGCGAGCTCTGGTTAGAGATAGTACCTTTTTAGCCTGGCAGCTAAACTCCTAAATACTGGTCCTCATCCATCTCCTAAATTTCTCACATGCTAGCTCCAACAATCTTCAATCATCCCGGATGAAGTCGGTGGCTGGGGCAAAAGGGATCTACTGATCTCAACAGCCAACTGTAAGGGACAATGGCGTGCAACTTCCTTGTGGACTGCAGCTGTGGCCTACCAGCTATGGTTTGAAATAAGAGGGGAGGCAGGCCTCTTTAACCTTGGGCACAATCTGCCTAGAAGATGGAAACTCTGACCAAAAATCTATGACCTGAGGACTTTGCTGTCACCATCCTAACTTGCTAAGCCATGGCAGATTAATCAAGGTTTTAAAGGGTAAGTCCAGTTTCTCCACATTAAAGCTCCCCTGCACAGGCATGAAGGAATATATTGAAAGCCTTCTCCCAACTTACTCCAAGTCCTGAAGCGTTGGCACAAGGGGCAAAAACAGCAGATTGAAGGTGTCACTGGAAGCCGCAGTCTTAGTCCTGCATGCAGACTTTGTAGCTTCCGAACTTGCAGACCTGCCCACAGGTTATGCCAACTTCATTATATCTACGCTCCTACCACTGCGAAACAACCAACATGCCATGCTTGTCAGTGTGTATGCCCCAACCACAAAGACAACCACATTTTTATTCTGACCTGTGCAGACACTTCAAGAGCATGCCAATAGGGGACAAGTGAGCCAAGACTCAGAACATGGAGAGGAGTACTTTGGAAACATGGCATTGGGAACTGTAATGACAGTGGGTGCCTCTGTTGGAGTTTTGCATAGAGCAGCATCTTGTCATTACCAACACCTGGATACACCCTTGGGCCAAAGAATGGAACCTCAAAGCCTATGTTCCAGCAAGACTTAAAAGACACAGCGCAAAGTGTCTCACTGCAAACTCAACCTCCAGTTCAAGCCCAAGTCTAGGAGAACAGGTGATCAAAAGAAAAAGTTCAAGGTTAGCAGTTTATAGTCAGCTGAAGTCAAAGCCAACTTCCAGGGAAGATTACAGTCTGCGCTTGAAGATCCCAACCGCTCAACAGACCTCGCTCCAGAAGAACTAAGAGAACACTTGAAGGCATCTATCCTGTAGACATCCAAAGAAGTCCTTGGGCTCACATCCAAGAAGAATCAAGGCTGGTTTGATGAAAACAAACAGGAGATCAAAAATGTATTGGCAGAGAAGAGTACAGTACACCAGTCTTACCTGGCAGGGCGATCTTTGCTCTTGTAATCAGAAAACCAAAGAAGAAGACAGGTGCTTCACCCACCTGCATACCATAAGCAGTACCACCCTCTCTTTATCTTCATCAGCCAGTCAGAGTTAAAAGCACCAATACTAGTACGCCCCAAGCACCTATTTGTGCTGTACTAGCACCTTGCCCCTTGCGCCAATGCTTCAGGAGTTGGAGTAAGTTGGGAGAAGGATTTCAATATATTCCTTCATGCCTGTGTAGGGGAGCTTTAATGTGTACAAACTGCAAAGACTGATCAGGAACGGTTTGAGAAACATGACAAAGAGGTGTTGACTTGGCCTCCAAATTCCCCAGATCTCAATCCGATCGAGCATTTGTGAGATGTACTGGACAAATAACTCCAATCCATAGAGGACCCACCTCACAACTTACAGGACTTAAAGGATCTGCTGCTAATGTCTTGGTGCCAGATACCACAGCACACCTTCAGAGGTGTTGTGGAGTCCATGCCTCGACATGTCAGAGCTGTTTTTGTGACACAAGGCTGACCTACACAATATTAATCAGGTGGTTTAAATCTTACGACTGATCGGTGTACAATATTAAAATATGTTAATTCATTTGGATAAGATTTTTTTTTAAAGAACTCACCAAATTTCTTTTAACAGACTGTGATTTATTGATGTCAGGAGAAAGTATTCTACAACTAACTTGTATAATAATGTTTTAAATCTGTAACTTGATGATGAAAATAAAAGCCTAAACCGATAGGGGGGGGGGGTGTTATTAATAGCAATAAAGCTTAGAGAATTTGAAATTGGGAAAAAAAAATGTCCCAATTCATCCTTTTGCAATTAGCCAGCCAGGAGACATCACATGTACGTGTTCACACACTCTCCCATTCGGCTTTGTACAACAATAAATAACACTTCAGTATGAATGATATGTGCAACAGAAAAGAAAAACAAAACAAAACAGAACAGGGTTTGCTCAATTATTCAGTATTAAGTGCATCCAGCATTTGGTCCACGCGCACAGCTGAAACAAAGACAGCCCAGTGGGAATTAAAACCGCACAATGTGACAGCCCCGCCATCAAGCATAAGCCATCTATTAGCGGTGACTAACACGGCGTTTAAGCGGCTGAAGGCGTTTATAAATGCGCTCTCACGCGCCCCACAGCAGCTCACTTTCCACACGCGCACCACAGCAGCTCACTTTCCACACGCGCGGCGCTCGGGACGGTCACGCGCTCCTGCTGTTGAACACGATACCCATACAAAGCACACCTGTAAGAGTAGGGAGGCTTGTTGAGAGAGTTGAAGTGAAAGCATGTCTGCGGTGAGCGCGCTGCCTTTCTTCAAACCCCTCCACGCGTCCGTGTCGCCCTCGAGACAGCGGCGTCACACACTTCCGGCCAGCGAGTTCCGCTCCCTCAACACCGAAGACGCCATCAGTGTGTTCGAGATCGAGAGAGAGGGTGAGTTACACACCAAACTCACACACCACACTCGCACGCCAAACACCAAACTCGCACACCACACTCACACACCACACTCACAGACCACAAACTCACACACCACAAACTCGCATACCACACTCGCATACCACACTCGCACACCAAACTCTCACAACAAACTCGCATACCACACTCGCACACCACACTCGCACACTAAACATACGCAAGTTATTATTATTATGGAAGTCAGTAGTAGCTAAATGTCATGAATGAAAGATCTTAAAAACATACATCTAATTCTCTAATTTAACGTACTATTTATCCAAGTTACTATCCTAATGTTTAATTCTAAAAGATAATAATAAAAAAAATCAGTTCAAACAATAAAACTTTTCGGAGCAGACACTCACAGTATGTACACCCTAACCGAGATGATACTTATGTGCATAAATAGTTCCAGTATGAAGTATAGGGCATTTTTATTTTCCAAATTACTTTCTGGAAATACACCTAAAATATACTGTGATTTATTATTCCAAATGACAACTTTTCAAAGTAACTTTTACAGTAATATCTTTTTATATTCTATTTCGGTATGCTGTAAGAACTTGAATATATCTTTCTGAACATACTGAAGCACACTTAAATGTGCCTTTTAATTGACCTGAGTGCAACAACAACAACAAAAACAACAACACAAAGCATTCCAGACACATTTCCACTTGTCATAATGCCTCAAAATAATACATTCAATAAGCCATGCATTCCTGTGTGCACAAAGTAAGCATTCATATATAGTGTTAACACTAGAATATGTATTTTAAAAGTATAAATGTTTCTTTTAAAAAGGCACAAAAACTATAAATGTTAGATTTGTTGTTTACATTGTGTTAATGTACTTGTATAATTTAATACGTTAATTTATAAATGAACATTCATGTTGTAAATGTAGGCTAAGCACTTTGAGATTTTAGAAAAAAAAAAAAACTTACGTTTTTATGTTACTTTAGTTTTGTTGAAAACTGATTCACTGAAGTGAATCAGTGAATCAGTGAATCACTAACTATTCACTAAAGTGCAGAATATATATATATATATATATATATATATATATATATATATATATATATATATATATATATATATATATATACACATATGTATGTGTATATATGTGTATGTGCATACACATATGTATGTGTGTGTGTGTGTGTGTGTGTGTGTGTGTGTAATTTATTTATTTCAGAATTGAGTTTCTTCTATTTTTCAGATATATACTCTAGAATGAAACTTAAACTTTTACCCAAATCAATAAAGTGTGCTCTTTTTGAATTAAAAGTTATGTGGCACTGGCACATTTTTGTATTGCAAGGTACAAACAAAGTAAACATACAATTGATGTACCTTAATTGAGTTTTAAATGTCGAAATTTTTTTTCCCCAGGTAAATAAAGGTTTAAAAGAATGTAAAAATTTAACCTAAAGTTTTTAGCACCCTTTGTACTGATTAAGCCGTGTACCCTGTTCAGCGTTCATCTCGGTGTCGGGCGAGTGTCCACTTCACCTGGACGAGGTGCGTCACTTCCTCACCCTCTGCCCCGAGCTGTCCCTGGGCTGGTTCGTGGAAGGCAGACTCGTCTCCTTCATCATTGGTTCACTGTGGGATCAGGAGCGTCTCACCACAGTGAGTTCCCACTCACACCACAGCAAAGAGCGGAAGCACCGAAACTTTTATTAAAAAGCACTTTACAGAATTTATAGCAGCCATGTAGACGATAAGAGTAAGACATTTAACCAAAACATATGTTTATGGGTCATCCTCAAGCAATGGGTTCATTTTAGTACTTAAAATGAAATTAAATCGACGATTTATATAAAAGACTGCAAAAATAGAATAACGTTTAATAATAAATAGTTATTTTGCTAAACTCTCAATACAACTGATAGTAGCACTCTATAAGGGTAACTGGTTTACCCTCTGAGTATACGCCTGCACTCATTCAGACTTCCATTTCACTCCGGGATAAAATGAAATACAAATCCGAAAGAACTGGATCCGGTGAAACAATGAGACACAAAGACATACAAAAGTCCAGCGATAGGACAAGAGCAAGACGAAAACCTGTTGTCTGTATACGTTAGGAAAACCCGAGTGCTTAGGAGAACGAGAAAGTTTTTTAAATTGGGTATAGAACTGTCTATCGTGAGGGGTAATCTGTGAAAAATGAATTCAGCGACTGAAGAGCCGAGTTTATTAAGCGCTTGCATACACTCAGGAAGTCTGTCCGAGTGCAGCTGAACAGTGTTTATAAAAGCGTGAGAGAGAACCTTTCTTACTTCATGGTAGCCTGAACAACCATCCGAATAACCATTTTTGGAACCCTTTTAATTTAAGATCGTACTGTGGGTAGTTTCTCTTCGAATGAAACACAGTATGAAGTGCTAACTCTGACTTCTATAGACGTTTAGGGAAGGGTCTCCAGTGTTGGTGCTTTTTAACAGGACGTCTTCCACATTTTGGATTCTGACAAGCTGTGGTTTATTTCTTACGTATCGTTTTGGCAGGTCCTGTGTCCTGACTTCATCTTGAGATCCTATCAGTAAGTAACCCTATCGTCTTTTGTCTACCGTTTCTTACAGGAAGCTTTGACGCTTCACAAACCTCAGGGCACCACGGTCCACATCCACGTGCTGGCAGTGCACCGTACGTTCCGGCAGCAGGGCCGCGGTTCCATCCTGATGTGGCGCTACTTGCAGTACCTACGCTGTCTGCCGTACGTGCGCCGCGCCGTGCTCATGTGCGAGGATTTCCTCGTGCCCTTCTACCAGAAGTCCGGCTTCAAGGTCCAGGGCCCGAGTGAGATCACAGTCGGGCCGCTGACCTTCATCGAGATGCAGTACGCCGTGCGTGGCCATGCCTTCATGCGCCGCAACAGTGGCTGCTGAGTTTACTCAGCCACCATTGTTCTTTTCATTACCCCAGATGCCAAAGCAGAGTGGCGTGGGAGGCTAATTCTGGCGGGGAAGTTTTGTCGCAGCTCCTGCTTTGAGTGTAGGTTATGTCTGTGGTGTCGCTAGGTGTTTGTCCACATTTGTAAATGGAAAGTTGATTACAAAAAAATATGAAAGGAGGAAAAGAAAGAAATAAACAGTCCCATCAGCATTCTCCACCTTCGCAATGGCTGGCTTCATGACGAGTTCGATATTGTTCATGCATTTTGTTTTTCATTCCATATCTTTAAAATTCATCCCAACCGTCCATCTTCTATACCGCTTATACTACAGGGTCACAGGGAACCTGAAGCCTATCCCAGTGAGCATCGGGAACAGGGCGGGGTACACCCTGGACGGCGTGTCAGTCCGTCGCAGGGCACAATCACATACACACTCACACACCCGTTCATACCAATCAGTCTACAACGCATGTCTTTGGACCGGGGGAGGAAACCGGAGTACCCGGAGGAAACCCCCGCGGCACGAGGACAACACGCAAACTCCACACACACCCGCACGCGCTAACCCCTAAGCCACCATGCGCCTGTCTTTAAAATTAGGAGAATATGTTTTCGTGTCCTTTACATTGATAAATGTTGTTTCTCATTTGAGCACTTTTGCTTTATTTTTCTATCATGTGTTTTTTTTTTTCTTCTTCTTTTTAATAACCTGTTCATTATCAGAAAGGAGGCAATGGTGGTAGGTAAAGAAGAATGGAACGTGGTGAGATGGTTTCAATTATAGTTTTAAAAAAAAAAAAAAAAGACCAGAAAAAGCTTGATAGTTGAGAACACACCCGATAACAAAACAGCACAACTTGTTACTTGTTATTGTTACCACGAATAACGATGAAAATGACTGATACTCTCAGAAATCACACTAACAATTTATCACCATATCAGTATCGTATTGTCGTATCACCTTGCCCTACATGGTGTGTATACGTGGCGCGGCTATAAACAGTCCCTCGGTCGTTAAGCTGTAGCGATATTGTCGAGTATGGTGTCGTCGAGTGTCTTGTGGTTGCTCTAGATGTTTGTTGTGTAGAAGCATTAAAACAGCATTGACTTGCCACCCTGCTACTGTGCTCTCTTCTAATTGGAGACCTGGAATAATCGATTCAAACGAATTAGCAAGCGCTCTGCGACAAGGACAACATGTGGACAGGTTCCAAATCCTGTCCATGTGAAAGATATTTTAAGACCCTGAGGAACTGCTTAGCAGCAATCCCCCCCCACCCAACCTCTAAAAATCTTTATCACATCCAAAAGATTAATTTTCTTAAATTCTACTTACAATGTTAACCAAAGAAACGCTAGGCAATTCATTACTTGCAAGGACACATTAATACCGAACACAGCAATCGTATTTAACTACAGTGTTTGGCTGTTCCTAAGGTGCAGACGGCTTTACCTGCATTAGGGAGCATTACAGGCGGGGTTTGTCCAGCACCTCAGGTAACCTTTCCAAAACCTGTTCATGGAATCCAATATTCAGAAGTCACAGAATCGTTCAAGCTCAATGTGTCCAATATTTATGATATATTTTGGAGATCTTTTTGCCTTTTGCGGTAGACACCCACCACCTTTGCCTCTGTGGAGTCTTGAATCAAGACATCTATGATTTTGTATGATTTTGTAAATAGAGATATAATAAAGAAGCGATTTTTCACTATTTTCGCTGCACTATTTTTCTACGATGTAGAATAGTGAACACATTTCAAGTTAGCAATAATGTTTCTATATTACACAAGCATTTAACGTACTCTTTCATCCTCTAGTGAGAAAACCAGATATGTACATATAAATGAGGACATCCACGACTCTCACACTTGCACACTCCCTTTCCTTAGCAAGTGTTCATGTCCTTCATTTGCATACTGAAACCTGATTGGCTTTTGATGTAATGACACTAGCTAAATAATTTTGATCCCACATTTCTTAATTAAACGTGTCAAAATCTTACAACCCGCCCTTAAACCCTTAAAAAAAAAAAAAAACTGGTTATATATTCTATTATATTATTCTGTTATATTCTATATTAATATCATGTAAACAATCCATCCATCTTCTATACCGCTTATCCTTCTTCAGGGTCACAGGGAACCTGGAGCCTATCCCAGGGAGGATGGGGCACGAGGCGGGGTACACCCTGGACAGGGTGCCAATCCATCGCAGGGCACAATCACATACACATTCACACACCCCGGACACTTTGGACACGCCAATCAGCCTACCATGCATGTCTTTGGACTGGGGGAGGAAACCGGAGTACCCGGAGGAAACCCCCGCAGCACGGGGAGAACATGCAAACCCCGCACACACAGGGCCACGGTGGGAATCGAACCCCCGACCCTGGAGGTGTGAGGCGAACATGCTCACCACTAAGCCACTGTGCGCCAGTAGTAAACCAGTAAATAGTGTAGTAACATGACATTTATTTTAAGAAAATTTAATGTTTGGTTGTTCATATAAATATAACAGAAAAAGTCCATGAATCAGTTGATAAAGTACAGAAGTTTGGTCCAGTACATTCAATGCACAACATTACATTTTCAGGTTATCGAAAAAAAAAATCCGTAAAGATCATCCACTCCCTTATTGTTTATGTATTTATAAGGCACAGTACAATTTTATTAAAGTAGAAAATATTATTTAAAACCTAAAATGTAACGGCAGTTTGATTTTTTTAAATGTACAAAAGTGATAATGACACGTATAAAACAATACGTTCGGGTTATTTGAAACTCTTGTTATGTAAACTTTTGAGTCCATCCAAGAAGTCAAGTGCTGCTTCATAGGCCACAAACAGGACATACCATTTTTTTGGTCTGCTCCAATCAGGAACATATGACACGAGCTGGAAAATCCAGTTCTCCTGTACGACGGTCAAATTGCGGTGCGTCTTCAGTCATCGGACGTGTTGGATAGCGGACACTAATCCGGCTTTGCTTTAGAATATGACTAATCAAAGCCTCCCGTTGTGAGATCATCACAATCAGGCTATAATTCATTTCAGTCATTGGTCTCTCCTCTCTCTGTCTATAATCCAGGCACGTATCAAGGCCACAGTGTCTCCTCGCCAGACCTGGGTGAGAATGCTGGACCGTTGACGTTCTGAATGTCCGGAATGTTGTGAACGCTCAGCTAATATTATCTGTGAAAACCTTCGGGGACTACATTTCATAATCAAAATACATTAAGAGTTAAGGATGCCTCATATCACAATAACATCATTATTTCCTCATTATAAGAAACAAATCGCTCATTTTCAGAGAAATTACAATAAAACTGCGTAACGGACATAGACGTAAGGGATTAAACAGGTCGTGGCGTGATGTTATAGGAAAATAAAATCAACAACCATGTCATGGTACAACCCTGAAGTTGATCATTTTCCAATAATAAAAAGTGCTTTATTCCACTTCTACCACAGCAATTTGCCAACGCGAACAATGTTTTATTCATTACAAAATCAACAAGTGGGACTTTTTATCCATTTATAGTCACGTTATGTTGTGGATCATTCACAAAACAGGTTCTTGTTAACAATTACATCATAACAGCGATAAACAGTTGTTCCCTCAAATGGCTTTTTTTTCTTCCTCTCTCTCTCTATTAAATTAAACCAAGAAACAGTAAACCTCCACCCTGACGTCATGTCAGAAAATTTAAAGGAACAGCATTAACTACTACATTTACGCGGCGCGTCCGCCATACGACTCCCTGTGGAAGTTGTTACTATGGAAACGACGTCACGTTAGAACAAGCACGTTAATATAAACCTCGCAGCCGAAAACTACCGTCAGAGTCGAACAGTGCTGTGGTATAGAAGTGACGACAATTGGTTTGACAATATGAAGCAAAATTCCGGCAAAGCACAACACTGTAGTGAACATTTTAAGGTCTTACTATTGCTACTAATCTGAGAAGCTAGGGAACAATTGTGAGTATACATCTCTCACACTCAAGAGTGTTATAAACAATGGCCGCTAATAGACCTGTATCCTGAAGGGAATGAGTCCTTTCTGGTTAAAAAGCTACCCAGTGAGAACAGATAAACATATGGCGCTTTTTTTTTTTTTTTGATCAAATATAACACTATGATAATATCAAAACCTGAGGAAATATGTTGTTACTGTAATATGAGATTTTTATTACGGTACACGTATACACTGTGCTGCCAGTTTATTATACCATCACGCCAACAAGATCCCATTAGCTTCAATTCACTGTCAGCATTTTTAGTTCTTTTGACTAAAGTTAACTTTTATATTTCTGAAGGCCCCTGATATCATTTCCAATAATTATATAATACAACATAACAACCTAAGAACAAGCCGAAGCCTGTGATAAGTGATTTTCATTTACAGAAGTACAATAAACTAGTACACTATATGGCCAAATGTTTGTGGACACCTGACCATCACGCCCATATGCTGGACTTCCCCAAACGTTTGTCACAAAGTTGGAAGCGCAAAAGTGTCTAGGATGTCTTTGTATGCTGTAGAATTAAGATTTTGCTTCTCTGGAAATAAGGGGCCCAAACCTTTTCCAGCATGACCAATGCCCTAGTGCACAAAGTGAGGTCCGTGACGACATGGTTTGCCAAGGTTGTAGTGGAAATCGAGTGGCTTGCACAGAACCCTGACCTCAATCCCAACGAACTCCTTTGGGATGAACTGGGATGCCGAGTGCACCCCAGGCCTCCTCACCCAACATCCGTGTTCTTGTGGCTGTATGCATACAAGTCTCCACAGCCACACTCTAAAAATCTAGTGAAAAGCCTTCCCAGAAGAGTGAAGGTAGTGAACAGCAAAGCAGGGATTAAATTTGGAACAGGATGTTCAACAAGCCCATACTGGTGTGAGGCTCAAGCGTCCACAAACCTTTGGCCATACAGTGTACCTAATAAACTGGCAACTATGTCACTGTGGGGTCTTTGCGATTCTCGGTCCCAGGTGACAAAAAGGCAAGGTAGCGCAGTAGGTATAAGAAGTTGGCGTAGTAGTAGTAACAAACCCTGGTGTCATAAGAGCTAAACATGGACATGACATAAAAAAACATTATAGGGATACCCCAGTGTTATTCAACCTAATCTCGTACCACTGAAAATGCACTGCATGGGCTTTTACTTCACGTGTCACATTTCCATTTAACACAAATCTATAAAACTAAGAGTTCTTGCACTCTCAGACACTCACAGTGTTGACAGGGAGAGCTCTGCTGCCAACGACTCTGGTCGTACTCGTTACTAATTTGTATGCCTGAAACCCCCTTAAAATATTCTTCAAAAAGGGAAGGACACTATTGAAGAAAATCCTGACCTTGCGGTCACCTTAACCCTGCTTGGATCAATTCCAAAATGTTACCAGTTCATCTCCTGGTTAAAATAATTCCACATATATCCTACAAACATTCAACCATTAGATCTCGAGACATCCCGCTAAGGAGAATCTCAGACGGACATGCGAGTAGACGCACCAACGGCAAAAATTTTAGACAGTCAGAAAATGAGCTTCCAGTTCCTATGCAAGTAACAGCTCTGTATGACAAACAGGAAGGAAACTATTGAAGAATAATTATTTCAGACATTTCACCCTGCCGTGACCTTTACTCAAGTTTAGATCGGTCATCTGCAGGCTACAATGGTAATTCCACAGAACCTTCAACCGCTCGTTCTTGATATTTCACAGTAACAAGAATCTTGGACTGACTGGTGGACAGACTATTGGCAAAAATCATAGATAGCCAGAAAATAGGCCTTGAGCTCCTGTATATGAACGTGTAAGTATCATCACTGTTTGGCAAACAGGAAGGAAGCTATTGGGGGAAAGAAAAAGAAAAACTACTGCAGGAATCTGACCTTGCTGTGACCCTGACCCTACTTTGGATCAATTCAAAAATCCACCACCTAGTGGTGGAGGCATAAAAAGTACTATAATCTGCACGTTTTCTTATCACTGGGGTTGTACCCTCAAGGGTGCATCTTCTGTACGCATCTTTTACATGGTAATGTAAGTGTAGTGAACGTTTAAAACAATTCCAAGTCTTAGAACAATACATTATGTACAAAATATATTCCATCGAGAGTACCACCCCAGTGGCAAGGAAAGTGTAGGAAGTGTACGGCCAACAGCACGGTCGTGCAGCGGGTCGCACCGTTGCCTCACACCTCCACGTTCCCCAGTTGGATCCTAAGCTTGGGTTACTGTCCATGTGGGAGTTTCACATGTTCTCCACATGTCCATGGTTTCTTCCAGCTTCTCCCTGATGTCTGAATGAGTGTGCGAATGGATGTAAACTCCGTGATGGACTAACCCATGCAGGGTGTATTCCCGCCTCATTCGGAGTGTTCCTGTGATCCACCACGACCGGCGGCAATTACTGCAGATGAATGAACAATTAACGCCAACCTTATCAATGTTGACCTTCCAACAATGGAGCGGTATAGTGTAAAAAATAAAATGAGTCATTTGTTATTTATGCTTTCCGCTCAGACCCACACGACTATGTTGGTAATGCATTACCATAAATACCTTCCTCTGGAAAAGATTCACAGCTTAATATATGGTAGATAGAGATTAGGTTAAATAACGCTGGAGTATCGCTTCAACCTGAACATATGGACACAAAAGGTATCGTTCATTAACCTCTACAGTGCAAGAACATGGCACCCATGTGCGAAATTAATAAAACGCTAGTTTAAGGCAAGGTTGACAGAGATGTACCCTGATGTAGTATTTAGTGTCAATAGGAAATTTGTGCAGGATTATAAACATTGTACCTAAAACTCCTGCAGTAGAAGTCTTGCACAAAACCAGTGGATCTCAGGAGTAACCGTCACCTGATAATGCACCAAAACATCAGCAGTAGTATCAGTGTAGCATCTGTAAATCCGGCTTTTCTAATCCCTTACTTCTTATTGGTTCTTTACAGTACTTGGTTTCCAGAAATGTTTTACCTTGCAATACTGTTCCCTGGACTAGCATGACCACAAGCATGCCAGTGCACCACATGGTCAATATTGCAGTTCTAGAGAATGAGCAAAGCTTCTAGCGTGTTAGTGGCCGATGGGGTCGTTATCATATCGCTCGCAGAACTTGCTGGTGAAGGGGATGCAGGTGAGATACTCGAGCCAATACCAGTCGATGGGGTAGATGTAGAACCAGACGATGAGCGAGGAGAACAGCCCCAAGTACACGAGCAGTGACAGGATGATGAGCACACGCTTGCGATACTTGTCGAAGGTGCCGAAGGTGACGTAAGGCAGGAAGGCGAAGGACAGCAGCAAGCCGCTGAGGAAGCCGAAGATGTGGGCGATGTTGTCGATCCACGGCAGCAGGCCACAGAAGAACAGGAAGAGAACAAGGCCGAGCAGCTTGAGGAAGGCATTCCATGGCTTCTCCAACATCTGCCAGCCCTGAAAGAGCTCCACAAACAGGCACGCTAGCAGACCAAACTGAGAACCTGCTGGACCCACCTGCATTACAAGGGAAATGAATAATTATGATAAAAATAATAATAATAAACAACTTATTTTATAAAGCACCTTTAAAAATGCCAAAGGTCTGAGCTTCCCTGACTTCAGGAGGAAGAGAGCTCCAAAGTGAAGGAGCGTAGACAGAAAAAGCCCCGTCACCCATAGATTTTAAGCGATTTTTGGTGTAAGAAATTAATAAACCAGATAAGTAATGAGGAGCCAAGCCATGTAATACTTTGTACGTCAACATCGTGATCTTATAATCGACTCGGAACCTGACCGGGAGCCAGTGCAAGGAATCCAAAACAGGGTTTTGGACAGGGACTGGTCCCAGTCAGGATCCTGGTGGCAGAGTTTTGTACATATTGCAGTTTGTTGACTGTGGATTTAGACACTCCGTCTAAAACGGCGTTACAGTAATCTATACGAGTGACGACAAATGAGTTTATCAGCTTCTAGTCACAGAGAAGTTTAGCATTGGGCGCAGTCTAGCTATATCTCAGAGGTGAAAAAAGGATGCTTTAACAGTGCTCTGAACAAAAGAATCAAATGTAAGACTGGTATCAAAAATTACTCCAAGGTTCCTCATTTTACTTCGAGTCTCTAGAACAGAGCCATCAACCAACAGAGACAGTGGACCAGCTCTGAGAATTTGATGACGGGAACCTATAAGCATAACTTCGGTTTTCCCGCTATTCAGGCACAGAACGTTATTATTCATCCATGTTTTGATCTCAGAAATACAATCAGAAAGAAAAGAAACATCAAGGTTTTCACCAGATTTTGAGTGAATGTAGATTTGGGTATCGTCAGTTTAAAAGTGATGACGGAGGCCGAGCGTACGCAGCAGACGCCCAAGTGGAGATGGATAAATATTGAAAAGTAGAGGGCCTAAAACTGAACCCTGAGGAACACCAGTGAGCACAGCGCTAGTGTCAGACCTGTAACCACCCACAGAAATAAACTGGGGACGGTCAGTAAAATAGGATTTAAACCAGTTTAAAACTGTCCCAGACACACCAAAAACACTTTCAAGGCAGGTAAGTAAAAGACCATGATCCACAGTATCGACGAAAAATTGTTAATCATCCACGGCAACATTTTCTTTCTTTGGTACAGGTGTAACAGCAGCGGTCTTTGGTACTGCTGGAACGACCCCAGTCTCCAATGACTCATTTATTATACCGAGGACAGAATGGGTTTGTGGGAATTGGATCAAGCAAGCAAGTGGTTTCATGCTGGATACCTCCCTCGTGAGAGCCTCAGAATCAAGCAGTGAGAATCGAGTGAAAGAAACACCAGTGAACCCATATGGACGAAGGAGTGGAGAGGAATAGAGAAATAGAATGATTTTATGCCACTTTTGTGATTTTCTTTCTAACCTTCTCCTCGCATCCCCCCCATGTCTTTCTTCTTGCCCTTCTTCCTTTTTCATTCTTTACTTCCTTTTTCTACTTCCTTCATTTATTTTATTTTTTATCAATTCCTTCCTTAATTCCTCTCCTTCCTCAACTCCTTGTTTTCCCTCTCCTTCTTTACCTCCTTCCATTCCTTCATCCCTTTTTTCCCCTCTCAGTCTTCCTCTACTTCCCCACATCCTTCATCTTCTTGTCTTTCTCCTTCCTCTGCTTCCTCACAGCCTTTAATCTTCCTCCTTCCATCTTTCTAAATCTCTCATCCTCCTTCATTCTTCTTCTCCTTCCTCTCAGTCTTCCTCACCTCCTTCATCTTCTTGTCTTTCTTCAACTCCTTCCACATTCCTCTCGTTCCTCACTTCCTTCTGTCCCCAATTCCTTCGGTCTTCCTCTGCTTGCTCACCTACTTCAGTCTTCCTCACCTCCCTCTGTCTTCCTCACCTCCTTCCATCTTTCTAAAATCATCCTCACCTCGTTCCTCCTTCTTCTGCATCTCCTTCTTTTCAATCTCCCTTCATTCTTTTCAAACATTAGTTTGTATACCACTTGTATACCAAATCACAGTCATGCGTAAGCGTAAGCCATCAGCCCTGACATCGTGCTTACGTCGCTGATGTTGTTAACATTAGTAATTCGCGATAAGAGCTCTGTTATTGGTGCTATCAGAAAAAGTAAAAAAACAAAAACAAAAAGCCAGCAGGGTTACACGAGAAACAGGTGCAGAGGTTGCGGATTTCTGACGTCTGCATAAAAATGGGACGCAAATAATCTGTGATCTTTTGTTGTTGGTGCACAGGGTTGAAGGGTCAAATAGATGACCATCAATTTCCTCTCTCTCACCCTCTCTCTCTCTCTCTTTTTTTATTTATTTTTTTTATAAATAAAATGCACATACACAGGGCAGCAATTACATCCTAAAATGGAAACAGTCAGAAATGGCAGGACTGAAAAGAATCTAATTACATAGTATTTATCAACATGTGCACCAATCACGCAATGGAAACAAAAACATCTGCTTAATGCAAAATTCATCTGCTGCTCCCTCCATCGAGCAGCGCTAGTGACGCTACTACACGCTTCCTTTCTGCCCTTTGCTCTGTTCTGCATTCATTCTTCCCATCCTTCTTTCCATGTTCTTCCCTTCGTTCATTCTTTTTTCTTATTCCCCTTGCTTTTCATCTCTCCTGATTTCGTTCTTGAGTTAACAAGGGTTTTGCTTGCATCACATCACAGCTGGGTTTAACAGTATGTTAACAGACTAATCATCATGCTAAGACAGTGCTGTTTTTTTTATTCATCTCTGAGAATCCACAATTATGTTCATCAGGTGCCAGTTTCATGACAACCATGTTTACAAATGCCTGAGGATTTGAAGAATGCTAATAAATAAATGTAGAATTTAACCGTTTCATCGTATTTCACTATACTGACACTTGCCTAATCGCAGCACGCGTTTCCGTTTCACTCCCAAATGACAGAAAGTGCTTTGGGATAATGGCAGGGCAGACACGCTTTAAGACGAAACCCTCGCACACCTTTAAAGCAGTGGAACGTTGAAAAGCATGCTACTGTTCCTGGAATCGCTTCGAGATTGTGTAAAGCTGTTGACTCAGAAGAACAGACCATAATTGTTCATTTTGACCTGATTAGACTGACGTCATGGCTGGACAGACTGTTAATCTAAGACACCTCTACAAGGACAAGTGAGGTGAAGACGCCGGAAACACACACACACACACACACACACACACACACACACACACAGCTTTAGCCATTCTTAGAAAAACATTGAAGTGTTACAAAAAACGCCAAACTAAGACAATTAGAATTTTCCTTTTATTTATTTCTTTATTTATTTTTTAGATCTTGTGAAGCAAGCCTATTAATTCCCCTCTTTGATTCTACGAGTGAAAAAACGGGTAGAAAGAAATGATAAGCTGAATAAGAAATATAAACGCAAGCAATTATGATTTGAAAATGTAAAACAATAGTTTTTTCCTGTTTGTTTTTTTTGTTTTTTTTTTTTAAACTCCAGCTTTTTTTTATACAACTCCACCTTCACACTTTAGTAGGAATAGGAAATAAAACATGACCGGGCAAGCAGTTATAGGATAATAATCAGTGATGGGGAGGCGGGTGTGTGTGTGCGCATGTGTGAGAGAACCCAAAAGTGGTTATTTTCCCTTAACAGCACTTTCCATGTTTTAATCCTCTTCCATCACGGCAATTACTATTTTTAATTCACTTATGTACAACTTTTTCCTCAAACACCTTTGAGAATGAAAGATTTGATGATTTAAGAGCATGGTGGTATAATTGTGTACAATAAAAGAGAGAATATAGCCACCCTTAAAATGTTTTTACATTTATTTATTTACATTTTAAAAATACGGACCATCCCTGCTACTTCACTTTTTTTCCCCCCCTTAAAAATGATCTTAAATGATGTAGTTTTGAAGCAAACATATGAAGATTAGGCCATAAGTGGAACAAGTTCCACAAAATGGCTCCTCTCGAGACGAACATTTCTAAACAAGCGCATAAGCGTGAAGGAAAAATTGAGAGTCGAGAGTAAGAGGATCTCAGTGGGTCAGATCAGGCTAAACCGGCTCGCGCTAACTGGGTAATCCGTCTCGACTGCAAAACATGTGAGTGCTTCAGTGTCGAGAAACGACACAGGAGGAAAAGTAAAGTAGCTTTCGCCCATTTCATCGTTTGCAGTGCTCAGGATCGTGCTTGTGATACTTCACCAACGATCATAAAACTGTTTATGTTGATTGGAAATAAAGCTACTTCTACTAGATATGGTAAATGGTCTGTCTCATATTCACCCATTCACACACTCACACCGATTGTAGCAGAGTTGCCGTGCACGGCGCTAACTTGCCATCGGGAGCAACTTAGAGTTCAGAGTCTTGCCCGAGGACACTTCGGCATGTGGAGTCACGTGGGCCGGGAATCGAACCGCCAACCACCCTACGCTTAGTTGACAACCCGTCAACTCTACCACCCGAGCCACAGCCGCCCGTGGATAAGTGGACGGGGATAAGTAGATAGGGGTGAAGCGGTGTAATGACCACACTTCCTGCTCTAGCTTCTTTTAGCCTTTGCTTGTTCAGCATGACACACCTTTTAAGCACCAATCATCTAGACGTTACTAATCCACGCTTCTTTCCATCAGCACATCGAGCAGCAGATAAACAGGATTAAAGTAGGGGTGAACAAGCACAGCCGTGCATGCTTATGAGGACTTACGCTAAGTAATTCGGTAAAAATAAATACAGGGGTGCTGGAAGGTTTGTGAACCGTTTTGAATTTCTGCATAAATATGACCTCAACCATCATCAGAATCTCACACAAGTTATAAAAGTAGATAAAAAGAACCCACTTAAACAAACGAGAAAAATATGATACTTGGTCACTTATTTATTGAGGATAATTATTCAATATTACATAACTGAGAGTGGCAAAAGTATGTGAACCTTTGCTTTCAGTATCTGGTGTGCAGCAGTAAGTGCAACTAAACGTTTCTGGTAAGTGTTGATCGGTCCTGCACATCGGCCTGGAGGAGTTTTAGCCCGTTCCTCAGTGCAGAACAGCTTCAACTCTGGGATGTTGGTGGGTTTCCTCACATGAACTGCTTGCTTCAGGTCCTTCCACAACATTTCTATTGGATTAAGATCAGGGCTTTGACTTGGCCATTCCAAAACATTAACTTTACTCTTCTTTAATCATTCTTTGGTAGAATGACTTGTGTGCTGAGGGTTGTCTTGTCTTGATGCATGACTCATTTTCTCTTGAGATTTAGTTCATGGACAGATGTTCTGATATTTTCCTTTAGAATTTGCTGGTGTATTTCAGAATTAATTGTTCCATCAACGATGGCACGTCGTCCTCGCCCAGATGCAGCAAAACGGGCTCAAACCATGATAGTACCACCACCATATTTCACAGATGCGATAAGGTTCTTATGCTGGAATGCAGTGTTTTCTTTTCTCCAAACATAACACTTCTCATTTAAACCAAAAAGTTCTATTTTGGACTCATCCATCGACAAATTATTTTTCCAGTAGCCTTCTGGTTTGTCCACGTGATTTTTGAACTGTAGATGGACTGCGATGTTATTTTTGGAGAGCGGTGGGTTTCTCCTTGCAACCCTTCCATGCACACCATTGTTGTTCAGTGTTCTCCTGATGGTGGACTCATGAACATTAGCCGATGTGAGAGAGGCCTTTAGTTGCTTAGGAGTGATCCAAGTTGGTTGACCGCTCCTGGGGAGGGTAACAATGGTCTTGAATTCCCTCCATTTATAGACAGTCTGTCTGACTGTGGATTGGTGGAGTCCAAACTCTTCAGAGATGGTTTTATAACCTTTTCCAGCCTGATGAGCATCAACAACACTTTTTCTGAGGTGTTCAGAAATCTTTGTTTGTGCCATGATACACTTCCACAAACATGTGTTGTGAAGATCAGACTTCGACAGATCCCTGTTCTTTAAATAAAACCAGGTTCTCACTCTCACCTGATTGTCATCCCATTGACTGAAATCACCTGACTCTAATTTCACCTTCAAATTAACTGCTAATCGTAGAGGTTCACATACTTTTGCCACTCAGATATGTAACGTAGGATCATTTTCCTCAATAAATAAATGACCAAGTATAATATTTTGTATCATTTGTTCAATTGGGATCTCTTTATCTACTTTTAGGACTTCTGATGATGTTTTTGGTCATATTTATGCAGATAAATAGAAAAATCACCACTGTAAATAAATAAATAAATAAACAAACAAACAAACAAACACCAAGCTTAGTCTTGCATACCTAAATGCAAAAGAAAACATTTTAAAAGAATTTAAAATGAGCAAATGTTTTTAACCATGTTATCAAAGTGGTGACATTTCAATCCTCCATCAAACTTTAGAGATGAGTGGAATATAGAGGAACTCATCATTGTAATGGTACCGATACCTCAGGAAATGCAGGATTTAGATTCTTCTTGAGTCTATGCACTGATTGACACGTTGTGCTCGATATTGTGTGTACACTGCTGTTCAATAAATGATTAACGCGATAAAAAAAATGTTTAAAATGTAAGTGTGATGTCATCACCTCTGCTTTGTATGGCAGGAAGAGAGCACTGGCTAGGTTTCCTGTGATCCCGCTGAGAATATAGATGATGGAGATGCGTAACCAGCCAGCGAGTTTCTCCAGGTCTCTCAGTACAGTCATCTGGAAGACTACGGACACCAGGCAATGCAGGAGACTGACAGGGGACGAGACGAGACATAAAATAAGCCATGTTTTAGTGTGATCAGTGTAATCCCTAACACAGTGTTAATTATTGTCTTCGCATGACTAGCAGTTTGTTCCTTTAGAGCACACAATATGCTGGACAAATGGTTAGCACTGTTGCTAGCCAACTTGCGAGTGGCAAGCATAAGCTAACTAATGACTGAAGGTAAAGATTTTGCTAGCTAGCCCTTTTATACAGACATATAATTTCTCTTTTTCTTCTTGCACGTGTCCCCATACCCTGCATGCAGGAACAGAGAGAGCCAGAGCCGGTAGAACTGGTCCGGAATGTCCGGGTTCAGAAACGGCAGCAGGCCACACACCTTGTCCAGACAATGAACCTGCAGTGACACACACACACATCACATTTATCACAGATGAATTTTTACAAACCCCTCTCCAACCTGCGAGAACAGAAACAACACACAGTACCGGGCCAGATTATAATTATATTTAAGCCATTCAAATGTGAAGGGACCCTTGCAATGTATGATAAATGCAATATAACCTCCTATTCGATTGTTTTGCAACCTGTGTAATAAAAATACGGTAGAATTAAAAATGTAGCTGCATTATATCGCATCTAAACAGCTCTAAAAAATATACATCGTATTTAGTCAATGGCTAATTTAAATGTATATTACACTTTATCAACCTGAAAAAAAAGAATTAGCCCCCATATCATCCAACCATTGTCTGCGCCAGAGCACAAGGTAGAGTACACCCGGACAGGGTGCCGACCCATTACAAGGCATAACGCACGCACACACACACACGGCAGGCAGCACACATGTGTTCTCATCCCATTCATCGTTTCGAGCATCCATAGTTCCAACCAAGTATACAGTCTAACACACATCCATACATCCTTCTGATTGTACATCCAAGCATTCATCCATCTATCCATCCATCCATCTGAGCATACATCCATAAACCAGTGCCCATTACAGAATCCATCCAAGCATCCACCCAACCATCAGAACATCCATCATTTCTTCCCAGCATACATCTGTGCATCCAAATAAGCCTTCATCCAAGCACCTATCCATCTCAACTTCCACCCAAACATCCATTTGAGCATCCACGTATTCCAAAATATTAGCTGTTTAATGCAAATACTAATCCACCCTGATATTCATTATTCCCTCCCGCTTAAACAGTGATGAGCAATGCTGAAAACATCAACACAGTCAAGAACATCACATTATCATCATCATCATCATTACCATTCACCAGCATCAGATGCAGTATGCGTTACCTGAGAGCAGAGCGTGGCCTCCTCATGGAAGTAGCCATGCATGAACTCACAGTACTCTCGCGTGGCGATCTCGCACCTGCGTGCACACACACAACGAGCAGGAGTCACCACCCATAACATCACTTGTTACTCACATTTACTTTTACAATAATATTAACTAAACATCATTAATAATACTAAATCTAGTATTAGTATTAGAAGTCTCTATTAACAGTCTTAACCTAACACTGAAACTTTAGGTTACTTACGTAACCCTAGTTCTCTGATAACATGAGCGAGGAATTTCACTATGGGGAAACGCCTCGGGCGTGACCGATCCTGGAAGCACCAATTACACCACGTCTGCCAGTTGACAGACCAATCACGACAGTGATGCGGGAGTCCCGCCTCCCTCATAAACATATACACATATACATATATACACATACATATACACACACACACACACACGTATGCAAGCGGTCCTCACTTCATTCTCAGCATGCCATCTCTTCTCCGTGCCACTGCAAGGAGAGAAGTGTGGCAAGATGCCTCCCTCATGTTAGCAGAGAGCCGAGGTTATGCAAGTAACCTAAAGTTCTCTTTCAAACATTCGATCGGTATCTCACTATGGGATATAGACAACTCCCGTATTGCAGATATGCTGTCCGAAGCAAGCCTGTCAACCAACTCAGTGATGTAACACAAACAACATCCATAACTATTCTCTGAATAGAACAGGAATATATGCGAACCAAAAGCAAAAAACACCTCACGAACGAGTGTTTTTTGGTTTCTTACACACTTAAGGAATGAGCCAGTCATGGCTCTGTGACATCCAGTCTATAAAATCAGGCGAAGCGCAACTTGCTTATGTCCTGAACTGAAAGGCCCTTAAAATAGTGCCCATGAGGTAGTCATACCTCTTGTAGAATGAGCCCTCAGCCCTTCCGGAGGACCGAGTCCCATGCTATTATAACCGAATATAATAGCTTCCACTCCCCAGTGGGACAGGCGCTGATGTGAACTAGGTTTACCCTTATGAGAATCAGCCCAGGAAACAAATAACTGATTACTCTTCCTTAGTGCTTTCATTCTGTCCACATAGTGACGCAACGCACGGACAGGGCACAAGAAATGAAGCCGCTCATCCTCTGATGAGGAAAAAGTCTGCAGATGGAAAGCCAGTAAATCCACCTGTTTACAGGAGAGAGCTGACTTGTTCACTTTAGGCACAAACGCTGGATTAGTTGTGAGTGTTACTCGAGTAATCCATAGCGAACCACATACAGGAGTTATGAACCGACAAAGCGTGAAGTTCACTAACCCGCTTCGGAGTAGATAATAAAGCAAATAATAAAGCAGCCTTAAGCGAAAGTAGCTTTAAATCAATACTATCTATAGGCTCAAAATGGAGCTGAGATAGTGCACTAAGGACCATGGACGGCTCCCACAGCGGAATCAGTGGCTTTGATACCCTGTGCAAACGCCACGCACCTCTCATAAACCTGCATACGAGCGGGTGTTGACCTATAGTGTCCCTGTCAATCCCCACATGACATGCAGAAATTGCAGCAAGATAAACCTTAACAGTCAAGAAGGCTCTGCCCTTATCCAAAAGTTCCTGCAGAAAACCTAACATACCCGCAACAGAAGCGTTGAAGCCGCTCTCGCATTCGGAATAGTCTCAATCACCCTCACAGGCAAACCTGTGACACTCAAGTTTAACCGTTCACGGGCCAGGCCCAAAGAGACACTTTGTCCGGGGCTGAGTGAAAGATCTCCTTGCACGCTCAAGAGAGGAGGTCCCTCTGCAGCAGGAGAGGCCAGGGCGGGTCGCACAGGAGTTGAATTATCTCCCTGGCCAGTTTGGGGCGATTAGTATGACTGAGTGACCGCATTCCCTTACTCTTTTTAGTGCTGATACGATCAGACTCAGTGGAGGAAACATGTACAATAGTGCGTTTGGCCACGTGTGCGCCAGAGCACCGCCTCTCACTAGAGAGACTAGAGGGCAGCGAATGTTTTTGCACGAGGCAAAGAGACCTACGGTAGCCCGGCCGAACCTCTCCCACAACTGGCTCACTACCTGACGGTGGAGAGTCCACTCTCTGTACAGAGGGTTCCCCCTGGACAGGAGATCCGCCCCTACATTCATTATTCCCGGGACATTGGCCGGAATGAATGAAAATGCTTCATTCCATACTCAATGAGCTTTCGTAGCAGAATGTGAAGCTGAGGAGAACGTGTGCCTCCCTGGCGATTTATGTATGCCACTGCCGTCGTGTTGTCTGATCTGATCAAAATGTGGTGGTTCCTTAGGAACTGCACAAAATGTTTCAATGCCAGAAACACTGTTAACAATTCTAGGAAGTTTACATGTGCGTTCTGTAGTGAGACAAGCCATCGTCCTCTCATGCACCCCAACCTGGGCCATGCACCCAATCCCGAGTGACGCATCCGTTGTAACCACCTTTCTCAGAGAAACTGCCCCCAACAGAGTCCCTGACTCGAGAAACAGAGAGATGACCCCATCACACATTTTGGACAGAAACGCTGCACTGACGTCCAGTTCTGAAACGCTCTCATTCGCAACAGTCACAGTGGAATAACCGAGAGTTGGGAAATCATTCCGAGCAGACGTAAACATAGTCTGAATGGGACCTTCTTCCCTTTCTGAAAAAGGGATAAACAGCTACAAATTGACCTGATGCGCTCCTCCAACAGAAATGCCTGATACAGGCCTGAGTTCAGTCTGAGACCCAGGTAGATTATCTCATGTGTGCACCAAGCAGCTCTTCGTCTCGTTTATTTTGAAGTTCTCCAAATGAGACATGAGCATTTTTGCGTCTTTCTCTGCCTGCTGCCATGAGGGAGCACACAACAGCAGGTCATCCAAATAAGCTGACACCCCGAGACCCATTATTCTGAGGGGTGTGAGCGCTGCTTCGACACGCTTGCTGAACACCCTCGGGGCTTAAGAGTGCCCGAAAGGAACCGTCAAAAATTCGTAGGCTGTGCCCCGATAGGCAAACCTGAGGAGTTTTGTGTGTGCTGGGTAGATGCTTGCAGTGGGGGAAACTCTCCGTGCGAGCGGTCCCCTGCAGCTCTTGCTCACTGATGGCGCTACGGCGCCATTGAGCGGCGGAGCTAGGGGTTGCAGCTCTGAATTTTGTGCCCTAACATTTTTGTGTGCATTTTTGTTTTCACACGTGTCTGTGCCCTTGGCCCACTGCCTGGATACACAGGGAACCTTTTTATTTGTTTCACACACTGTACTCTCTCTTGCATAACCCTGCGGGTGGAGAGGGGAGAAACAACATGGGGGCACTGGGTGAACTGATGCCAACATTCCAACCTGAGAACTGTTTTCTTCTGAACTTGAATCAAACCCTGACGCTTCTTTGCTGGAGGGGAGAAGAAGATTTTTGTGCCATGGAGAGGGGTGCTACAGAGACTCCGTGAGTGCTGTAACCCCTCTTTTGATTCAGGGATAAACCCACTGGTTAGGTCGCCTGCCGCTTCTTGCCTCCCTGAAGATTAACTGGGCGATGTTTAGCCGCTGCAGCCACAAATGAGGCCTTTCCACTTGGCTGTGACTGTCTTGGGTTCACCTCCACCCACATTGACTGCTGGGATGGGGGGGCCTAGGGTTTCAGTACCCTGACTATCCCCCCCTCCCTGGAGCAGTTAAAAACCCAGGGCGTGGGGGGTCATCGAGCAGTGGGCTTCCTGGGGAGGCAAGTTTCAAAAGCCTCACCATCTTTCTTGCAAAGGTCACTCTGTTGCCGCATTTTTGTCACAGCAGCAACTTTCGGCTCCACTGGAGCATCAAGGAACTCCACCTTCTCCCTTTCCGATACTCCTGATAATCCCAACCACAACGCTCTTTCACACTACACTGCCAAGCCCATGCTGCAGCCACAGCTGGATGACCGGAAGTTGAGATCTGCAGTGACACAGATCTTTTCCCACAGTGCTGAATCAGGTGACCCAGTGTCGATCTGCCTCCCCATCTCCTCCATCAGCTCAGCTTGATATGCAGTGAGCAGTGAGGTGGCTCTGACAGCCAGGGCAGATGAGTGGTAAATTTCTGGAACAGAGAAATGGAAAGCCTCTCTGTCAGTCCTGGCAGTGAAGGAGAGGTGGAAAATAGGGCTGCCTGGCGACTGGGGTGTAGGTGACTTGACAATTCCACTGGGTGGGGCGGCCTGTTCCCCTCATACAAGTCCCTCGCCTTCCTGTTGCGATTACCAGTCGATAGATAGTTTAGCAGCTGCTCTCCTACACATTTCAATAAGGTGCAAGTCTCCCTGTATGGGGGAGGGAGACTCACCTGTCGCACTGCTAGGTCTGGAAGAGAGATTAGGAGGGAGAATTGCATCCTCATCATCTTCCTCCCAATCCTCTTCCAAGAGACGTGCAACCATCTCATCCTCTCCCTCCTTTTATCTACCGCCAAGGTATCTGTTTCAAAGAAGGGTGGAAGTACGGGAGAAATATCACCCATTAACTCTCCCAGCTATGCTGGGTTTGCTGAGCAGCCCAGACTTTCTCAGCGGGTGGCGCAGAAAAACTTGGATCCTCCTTATTCACGGCCGCGACTCGCATTCCGTGCTTTAATACCCTTAATGGGAAAAGAGAGCAGTGCGGGCAGCACTCGAGATTAGCGAGCACGGCCTGTGGTGTGTCTAACTCCCGGACACGCGATGCATAGAGGATGAGACTGTCTGGACAAAATCATCGACTCGCAAGCGCACGAGGGATCTTTACCCTTTGTTCGCGGTCGCTATAACAGAGACGCGAACACCGAGCTATCAACTCCATACACCACTCAACGTGGGGAAAAATAAAAAATGAGAACTTGCCTCGACGCGTTAGTTCCCACCAGAAAAAGACAGCAGAAGAAAAAAAAATATTCACTTTGACAGTGAATATTCCCTCGGAAGAATAAGGAAAAATAGCCGCGTTCGGAGACGTACCTAAAAACACCGGCTCATCGAATGAACTGTTTAGCCGCCACTCCCTGCGAGGATCTGCTGAGGATAGCTTCCCTATAAGGAGCTCACGGAGAAGAGAACAAGAAAGTGGGGACCACTTGTAGAGCTATACATATGAGGGAGGTGGGACTCCTGCATCACTGTCGTGATTGGTCGGTCAACTAATAGACGTGGTGTAATTGGTGCTTCCAGGATCGGTCACGCCCGAGGCGTTTCCCCATAGTGAAATACCAAGCAGACGTTTGAAAGACAACAGCAAAAACAAATATTAAGTAATAGCTTAAGTAACATAACATCCAAATACTAAAACTACACACATAATAGTGCAGTATGACAATTAAACATAATTCTTATGTTTAAAAAAATGTGTTCATATTATGAGGTCCATGACGAAACATTTCACAGCATGTAAATATATACAAACACAGTGGAGAGAAAATATGGTCACGTTACCTTCCTTGGGTCCCGATGCAGCATGGACGACCCCTGATGGTGCAGTCCATGTGCATGTAACCCGTGTGGTTCCATGTGCCTCCGTCTGTACAGATCTGAGTGAAGGAAACAGAACTTTAGCACACAATACAGCAATGAAAATTCTGAAGCAGGTCACATTACTGTTATCAGTGCACATCATTTCCCTCCTTCTCGCCCGTTACAGAATTCTTATTTACATACTGAAGGTTTACGTTTGAACAAAGGTCACTTACTTAGACTTAAAATCATGGGGAAAAAGAAAGCTCACTCCCCTTCGATTCGATGGTTTTCGTAATCATGGCCTAAATAACAGTTGTGTGGGCCCCACCTTTAGCAACAATAACTTAAAGTAAAAGTTTTCTGTAGGAGTTGATCGGTCTCTCACATTGTTTTGGAGAAATTCTGGCCCACTCGCCTTTACAACATTGCTTCAGCTCATTGACGTTTGAAGGCATTCACTGATGCACAGCTCTCTTAAGATCCTGCCACAGCATATCTAATGGGGCTGGGGGCTGGACTTTGACTTGGCCACTCCACCACCTTGATTTTTTTCTTCTTTAGCCATTTAGATGTCAATTTGTCGATGTGCTTCAGAACGTTGTCCTGCTGCATGACCCAATTTCGGCCCAGCTTCAGCTGCTGAACAGATGGCCTCACGTTTATCTCAAGAACATTCTGGTATAAAGTGGAGTTCATCGTTATTTAAATGACTGCAAGTTTCCCCAGATCCTTTACCAGCAAAACAAGGCCAAATCAACAGCCCTTAACCACCATGCTTGACAGTTGGTATGAGGTACACAAGGTGGTGTACATGACCAGACATCTCCACCTTCAGTCCAAAGGATAATTGTTCTAGAATTCTTGTGGTTTATTCAGATGCATTTGGCAAACCTAAGTTGTGCTGCCACATTCTTTTTGGAAAGAAGGAGCTTTTTCAAGAAAACCATACTTGTTCAGTCTTCTTCTCATTGTGCCTTCATAAATATAAATATTTCAATATGCTTACAGAGGCCTGTAGGTCACATGACGTGACTCTTGGCTTTTTCTTTACATCTCTTGAGCATTGAACGAGCATTGATCTTGGACTGGATTTGCTGGGACCCCCGGTCCTGAAGAGTGGTAATTGTCTTAAAAAGATTGGGAAAATTGCCTCCATTTGTAAACAAACCTTCTCACTGTAGAACGGTGAATTTCAAATTATCTGGAGATTATAACTCTTATAACCCTTCCCAGATTGATGAGCAACAACAATTGCTTCTCTAAGGTCATGGCTGATGTCCTTTCTTCTTGATGTTCTTCTTGCATGATGTAGACACACCTGAATTGCTCCGGAACACCAAACTGCCAAAAGTTCTGCTTTTTATAGAAGTAGTCAGACTACTTGATTAACTAATCTATAGTAACAGCTGGCTGCTAATTATTCTCAAAGATTAACGTGGAAGTGGGAAGGGTGTACTTATTTTTTCCACCTTTCTGAATGTTGATTTACACTTTTCTGGGAGGGGGGGGGAGGAGGAGATACTACATATTGAAATACTTTGTGTTCTGGGATTTGAGCTCACTACCATACGGTCACCAGCACAAAACCTAAACCCCTGAGCAACCACCATTGAACTGATTTGTTTTTTTATTTGTTTTTTTTTAAAAAAGTCTTATTTCCCCCTTAACCAAGATAAAAATAAAATTAGAGAGAAACAGTTAAGATGACTCACTGGCCACCGCGTGATGTCGTCAGGCCATATGTGTGGCTCTGCTGAGGCAGGCTCCTGACATGTCCTATTTCCAGAATGCATTTCACACCAAACGGAGAGGGAAAAAAAAAAAAAACAAGCAAATTCTTAAAATAAACCGATGACTGGATAATTCAGAAGTCAGCTAATTACTTACTAAGAAGAGGTTAAAAGGCTGACAAAGCACAAGGACACTGAACATCTGGCCGCTAGCTTTAATGCCACAGATACATTTAATGGACAAAAGTCTGTGGACACCTGACCATCACACCCATACGTGGGCTTTCCCAAAACTGATGCCATAAAGTTCAAAGCACACGACTGTATAGGACGTCTTTGTATGCTGTAACATTACAATATCTCTTCACTGGAACTAAGCAGCCCGAATACGTTCCATCATAACAATGTCCCTGTGCGCAAAGCGAGATTCATCAGGACATGGTTTACCAAGGATGGAGTGGAAAGACTTGAGAGGCCTGCACAGAACCCTGACCTCAACCCCACTGAACACCTTTGTGTTGGATGAACTGGAACGTCAACTATGTGCCAGGCCTGCTCGCCCGACACCTCACTAATGCACTTTTAGATGAAAAGGCAAATTTCCACAGCCATTTTCCAAAATTTAGTGGAAAGCCTTCCAAGAAGATTGCACATACTGGAGAGATGGTCAGGTAAACTTTTGGCCATATAGTGCAACTCTGCTTTTTTTTTTTTTTTTTTTTCTTCATTACTCTAGCTTATGAATTTTAATAACTGTAATTTCTCAGTGTTAAATCGGATTCTTGCAGTGCGTTATAGGAATCCCCAAACCACTATTTAGAAATGTTACTGATTGCGTCTTAGTGTTTGGAAGGTTTCATTCACCGGCTTCCTTTTTAGAAAGGACTATGTACACGAATCCTTCACCTTTGAAATGAAGCTAGAGTTTCGATTTTTCAGCAAGGAAACGCTACCTGGGGTCCTGATGGCACACCGCACCTGAGGAACGAATGATATCGACATTCTCTTTGTTCCATTTGATGAAGGTGGCCAATGACTCCTGCAATGAACAAAATAGGTTAAACATATTCAGGAATTTTTAGAAATGAGTGTTTCATACACAACATACAATTCATGTGGAAATATTCACAGCACTGTGTGCGTGTGCAATTATTCATAGGTTTGTTAAGAAGATCCGTCACTGTCGTAGGAAATAGTGTTTTCTCCGATTTCTACTTTTACGCAAAGGTTTTAAAGGAATAGCTCAAATGGGGGGGGGGGGGGGGGGTAATAGTCGTTAACAAGCCGAGACATGATTTGTAATAAAAAAAAACAAAAAACTGTGATAATTATGCTCAAATTGTATGCACTGTAGAGGGTGAATACAATTCTTGTGATTGTCCAAGATGGCTGCCACCATGTTCCAGTGTTCAGTGTACACACTGCAGGTCAGATTATGCTTACGTGATTACACTAACTCACGCTGTGTCCTAAACCTCATCCGTAAGAAGTCATACAAGAGTAATTCCCGAAGACCTGGATGAAGCTTGATCCGTAAATTCTGTTTTTTGCAGAACAATTACTCATTGTACTCCGTTTCAAGACATCTAGAATTGTTTTGTTTTTTTTAATCCGTACAAATACATGCTTTTTCCATACTGTCATACTGATATATCCTCATAATCCACCTATAACACTTTAATAAAACTGTGTGTTATGATGAATCTTATACCGCCACTGAGGTTTCATTACATCCTCATGGTGGCAGCAAATACCCATATGGCCAATGATACTCCAGGGAATTTAGGACAAAGGATTTTAAGATCGGTGTCTGCAACAGCCTTATGGATTATAAAGTGCGGCTCAAAACAGTACTATTGCACCCCATCCCAACCGATCACAAGACAGCATGTACAGTAGTTTGCGTCGATATTGGAAGTCAACAACAGGGCTAATACTGACCGCAAAGTAATAATGGCCGTCAAGCCACTCCACTGATGTGCACAAGAAGTTATTACATGTTTAAGACAACATAGTTTGAGGGCATGTGTACCGACCGAGCAGCCGCTCCGGTGTGTCTGCACACATCCCGAGTTATCATTCTGCACACAGCAGCCCGACTCTTTTTCCTCATCCTTGTCGCGTTGCATGCGAGCGGCTATCCTTAAGTCTCGTCTAATACAGGGTGAAAACTTTGCTCCCAGGTGGATCAGGTCTACCTACAACACACACACACACACACACACAAAATAAATACGAATAACAAATTGATGTATTTATTTTATGGCTACAGCTTGAAAAGAGTATAAAAAAAAAAAAAAAAGATCGGAAAGTGTTTGTAGATAATCAACCCCTACTTGAAAAGGTCCTTCAAGGCGAGTAGAATAAAAGTCCATGTTTATATCAAATCCAGAATATAATGGATTGCTTCCCTCTAAATATATTAAACATTCTTTTTGGCCATTTTTGCTACTGGCTACCTGTGAAATCGAACTTGCATTGGTTTGGGGATGGTTTTGGGATCCAGACAGTGCAGAAAATACAGCTATTAATTAAAGCAGAGGGTTAAGACCATGCTGACGAATCCAAGACCTAGTGGAAACTTTTATCGTACTCAAATACCACTTATATTCTCTTCAAGTTGTCTAAAGCATTTATTTTTACAATTAACAACAGTCCAGAACTGCTTTCCAGGTTTTCACTGGTACCCTATGCTTTTTAACAATACTATCTATTATGGTGCTCAACTACGGCAAAGCTTGTTGGTTGAACCTTCTTTTTCGGGACAAGAACTGAACGCTGGAGACACTCACGGATCCTGGGCCGATCCAGAAATTCTGCTGCTGAACATACTTCACACTCTCATACACCCCTTTGTTCCTCAGCACCTGAAAAACAAACAAACAAACAAACAAAAAATAAAAGCAGTCACTTAATGGAGGTAAGGGAGGTGACGGGTAAGACAAAAAAAAAAAAAACCCAAAAAACATTACAACAGTACAGGCTAGCGGTTTGTATGTCTAGTTCCGCATGCCTGACAGACACATGCAATATTTCACTAAACCAGCAAATGATGTAATCTGATTCAGAAACAATTCAAATGACTCTGAAAATGACTCAAAAACGATTCAATGATATATAAAAAACAAAACAAAGATTTAATTCAGAGTGGTTTTGGAGTCATATAAAGTGATACACTCTGACATGACTATAATCAGGGTAAAAGCTGTGTTTTAAAGGCCAGACGTTGGTCTCTCTTACTAGTTGAGTGATGGTGTGCTGGGCGAATCCGACCGGAGCGAAGCCGTACGTACAGCAGGCCAGCAGAGTGATGACGATGTGCACAAACGTGATCCAGTAGGTAAAATAAGGTCTGGAAAAGTGCACAGACACAGATTATCATGCACATGATATGTACTGTAAGACATACTTTTAAACCAGGGGTTCCCCAGATCTAACCCACCTACTACAGCTCCTGAGTTTCTGAAAGACAAGTAACTAGGTGACGAGTTCGCATCAGCCATGTGAGTGAAGAAACCCCTAAACCGCCCATCACTACTATATAATAGAGAAGACTGCATTTAAAGATGAAATTTACACCATTTCAGCTTAAACACAGTCAGCGAAACTACGCATGGTAACAACTGCACGTCACTTTCGGCTGAAGAGACATCGCTTGGATCCGTGACAATAACTGTACCTCAACCATGTCATTAAGCAAGGAATAAAACATGGCAGAACGTGCTGTTACAGGAAAATAATTAAAAGGTGGTGGCGTGGTTGTTTTGTTATGCTGTTACCACCCTGAAGATTTTAGAATAACATCACGTCCTGATGTGTTTTGCTCCTCAGACCACAACAATCTGCCAACAATCAGGAGTCATACATTTAATATCTTTACAGTTACGTTTGATGTTGTGAAACATCTGTTAAACAAGTTCATTCCTGCTATAAGTAAGGGGCAATCGACGGCTAGGTGTGCGCGACATGATTTTTAAAGCGCAGCGTGGAGGCAGAGCGCATTAAAATTGTGTAATGCACACTTAGTCGTGGATTATCCCGCTTATCCCATGCTCACTTGCCAGCAGTGACGAGTTAAAAGTAGTGATTGATGCTTGCAGTGCAAAATTTGAACTGAAAGGATCAAAATAAAGATTCATTTGTGTTAGTTATTTTATATATACACACGGGTTGTTAGATCTAGAATTCTGCCCGCTCGAAATTATACACAGAGATAAAGTAGTGCGATAAGATTACATTTGATTATAATTCATTCAAAAAATAGTTATTAGACAGCGAGAGAGAGAGAGGCTCTACGTGTGTGAATTACCTGCGTCTGCGTCTCTACTAATAATGACGCTGGGAGTGTAACTACTGTATGCAGCTGTAACTGTATGTTACTATGGTTACAATCGTTTATAGGCAGCGCGTTAATTTAGAACGGCGATTAAACTGACTGGAACTACCTGTGCATTATACGGTTTGAACGCACACCTTCCAGCCAATCAGAAGAGAGTATTCATGGTACAACGTACATTATAGAAGCTATAAACAGTTGTTCCTTGTCTGGCCTCTTTTTTTTTTTTTTCTCCCTCTCTTGAAGTAATAAGCCAAAAAAATATATAAAAATGCAGCTTGCCGTGTTACCGAGAAAGTGGAAAGGACAAGACTTTCCCACGGCAGAAAACGTACTGACTGCTACAAAGCACTGACACTGGAGACTCCTTCCATGAATTTGAAATAAATATGCCTTTTCTTAATGGCACGTTTTTTTAAAATGAATTTATTATTATATTATTAGCCTTCGCTTATGTGGAGCTTCCGCCATATACACCCCTCGAATAAGTCGTTATTAAAGAAACGATAACACGTTAGAACGAGCGCACTGGTATAAACCTGTGATTTGCCTTGCAGCTGCACGACTGTCTGAGCTGCTGCTATAGAAAACTAGATCAACGCCTTCCGAACAATAAGAATTAACAAGACAATTCAGCAATGCTGTGGTATAAAGTACATTTCTCTCATACTTTGTTTTAACTCCACGATGTCCAGTGCATATTTTTTAAACTTATAACAAATGTTTCACACAAATAGATAAAGATGGCAATATTAGGCCCGGATTAAATCAATTTAACGTTAACGCTGAATATCATCAAGACCTGCTGCAAGTTTTAATGTACCCGTTTCTGCATCCGCTGGGGTTTTGGGTAGTGTGTGTTACTCTATTATCATTAAAAGGTGACCCACCTGTGGCTGTGGAAACCATCCAGCTGTTTTTGCACTTGGCTGCTCAGGCTCCGCCGGTATTGACGGTCCAGCCACTTCCCCACTACGCCCAGGCCATACTGACGCTTGTGCTTATCGAAGGCAAAGTGCTTTACTCGGGACGCAATACGGCCTCCGCGCTTAAGGGCAGGGCTTATCGTTGCAGCTGGAGCTCGGCTGATATCCTTGCTGAGCACAAAGATATAGGGGAAAAAAAAAAGAGAGAGAGAGATGGATATACATAGATAAGGAGATATTAGTGGTAGTAGGAAAGGGTGATAAATACAGTTCTGTATTATGTCTAAACTCCAGGCAGTCTTTTGGGGAACTCACAAGCTGGGGTAGCGTCCCGCTTCATCGACCAAACCATCCACGGCCAATGAAGCGGAGAGGGGCGGGGACTCAAACACATCATCTGCCATAGAGTAAAAGTCTTCATGCGCATCAATCTACCATAAACACACAATGAACAATATTTCAAAAACTCTTTCCAGCAAGACTCCAAAATCAAAACAAATCGATGCAAACGATTCTAACCCGTGTGTTCTGTCTTTGTTTTATACAATTTTTTTGGCTATATATCCCCCCCCCAAATTCATTAAAACCCAACCATTAACAGAATGAATGAGACAAAAGTACAAAGACGGCAAACACTTGCCTTGCTAAAGAAGACAGAGTCGGAGGTGTCTGCTGTGTCCACCGTGTCCTCCTCCATCCAGCTGGGCCGAACAAAACTCCTCCGGGGGATACTTCGAGGCACCTGGGTGCCATGCAGGCCGGGCCGACCCTTTACACGTACATCCGTACACACACACACATACACACACACACATTACTCTCACCGATAAATACAGCCAACAAATCCAAAAATGGCATGCAATATAATAATATAACGTAGCAGAAGTAGACAAATGAAAGAAGCAAAAGATAAAAAAAATAAATAAAAATGGGACACTACCGATCCCATTTTTAAATACATTTTCAAAGTTGTTATCAGCCTGTTGTGTAGGATGGGTCTTGGGATAGGCCTAGTAGGAAGGACAAGCCAGACTGGGAAGAGTTGGGCCCCGCCCTCTAATGGCCACTCTTTCCACAGGAGTGTATTTTTGTCAGTCAGCTTTACTCACATCCATGACATAGAAATACAGCAGTGGACTAGATCATAAAACATGTCCAATCTTTCTGATCCCCATGCTGGTTGACCCTAAATTTGACAAGCACTGACGGTCTTGGACCGTATGCATACATGCAGACAGATACACACACTCACCCTGAGTAGGTTGGAGGCTGCGCGGATGCTCATGCGGGCCACGGACTCTCTCTTCCTACGTGGGAACCGAGAGTGAGTAGAGCGCTGGCTGGTGTAGGAGCACAGGGAGGAGACACCTGGGGTCTGAGGGGCAGGAGCGTGAGCAACATGTGGCGTCCTGGGCCGTTCCACATCGTCGTAACGGAATTGACGTCCACGGGCCAAAGGGTCCACAATCTGAGACAAAAAAAAAAAAAAAAAGGCTTACTTTCTTGTGTAAACACTCCAAGTACGTTCTTTCAGCATGACTCTTAACTACCTTTGGCATCTTTTGAGTGACGGGCGAGTCCAGGTCGATGCTTGCTGCTTCCTGTTGGTCTCTGTACTGAGGTTTCAAGCGGCCGTAACGCAGGCTACAGTGGCGTAGACTCTTCCTCTGCCACAGCTGCTGCTGGTTTTCACAGTCCGTACCGACACCGAACCACTGTGCTGTGCTCCTGTACGTAGGGTACACACGATCACGAACAGAGAACGAGAAAGCGCAAAGACAGGCACGTGAGAGTGGTCGTCAGGAAAGTGTTAATATTTGCATCCAAACATCTCTTAAGGTGCGATTTCTATAACAGTTTAATACTGATAGACCTCCCAGTGCTCGTGTCTGTGCTCGTTTCTATGAAAATCTGAGGAGTACCGGATGTTTCTATAAACTACTACAGCAGAGCACAGACAAAACAGCAGCTAAACACACACAGTCACTGACAGACTGCAACACACTCGTCATACTTAATTACATTTGATCTTTACAGATGCCCTCTTGACAATGCCACTTCTGTGAGCGCTCACGTCCTGACATTCACCAATGCAAATTAGGGATGCACCGAATGTTGAGAAACCGAAATAATTCGGCCGAAAATAGCAAAAAAAAGCATTTTCGGTGTAAATTTGACCGAACAATGACGTGTTGGATGACGCGACCAAACAGCCTAGCAACCAGAGTGAGACGCGCGAATGTCACGACCTCGATGAGGGGGCGCGCGCATGCACGAGCTACGTGCACGAGCTACCTGCTCTTCGGATGTTTACAGTGGACACACGTGTGTTTGTTTTGTTTCTGTTCCGGCATGTTTTCCGTCACGTAAGGGAGTAGGGTACGGAAGCAGGTAAAGACGTATTTATTTAAGGGCAGGCAGACAAATCCTGTATCTACTCTAATACTCCGCGAGGTGTACAGGGACGCGAGCGGTATATATCCCCAATATAATCAGCCGTATAGAACCCAACAGAACCATTTTCTGCACTCGTCAATGCACTTTTTTGTCGTAGGCTACAGAGTGTTCCATTCTTTCAGCAGTCAGTTAGAGGCCCAACATCGGCTATTCGAGGGGGGCTCAAAGATGACCACGTCAAATATTTTTATTTTACTCATTTATTTATTTCACGTTATATTGTGCCTTGTTGGTAGCCTAAGCCTGCTGGAATGAACAAAAAATGTTGTGTTAAATAAATATTTTGAAATTGAAGTTTTTGTAATTGTTTTTTTTCTTTGAAAAGCAAGACAAAATAGAAAAAAGCACATTCTGACTATTTAATTTATGCAATGGTGAAAAAAAAAATGGTGGCAAAATAAATGGGAAAAAAAAACGTGTTCGGTATTCGGCCAAGTTTCTCATTATATTCGGTTTCGGCTTCGGGCAAGAATTTTCATTTCGGTGCATCCCTAATGCAAATGTTGCGTAACAGGCAACAGATAAACCCCGCTAGGGGACGGTAAAACGACTTTGCATTTGATTAGAAGGCTGGTGTGTGGAGTGTGTGGTTACCTGCGGATGCTCTGAGAAAGAGACGTCTGTCTGCGGAAAGCTGCTCTCCTCTCGTTCGTCTCGCTGTCCGACAACGCCTCGGTCGACTGCCGCATACTGACGCTTTTCTTTTCTGATGGCCTTAAGGGCTGGAGAGCACATACACACACAGGCAACATTTTTTTTTTTAAATTGGCTTGAATGATTGGAATACACCAATAGGAGCAAAACACAAGAATTTGGAGGTACACTCAGACCTGCAATGAAGAAGAAGAAAAAAAAAAAAACCAACAACAACTAAGAGTGCAATCAATAACACCGTGTTCAATGGCCTGTGTGAATTAGTGTGTCGTCTCTTAGGCAGCAGAGGGCTCTAAAATTACAAACTGCTCCTTTAAATAACAACAGTATTGACTTCATGGACACTGGTTATTCTTGAACAGCACTGGCTTTTAAGTCTTAGGGACAGGGTTTATATCTGGGGGTTGAACTCATGGCTAATGGGGACTAAATCATGAATCAGAATGAATCAGTACTCATGAGAGAGTGTTACGAGGTGTGCACGTGACACGGTGTGGCTGACCACAGGCGGAAAATAATCTCAACCCTAGCACACCCTTCTCTCGCGGGTGAAGGTGATCTGGGACGTACGAGGCCACGTTACATTTGTTTTGTGAACACAATGCATCCTGATGCGCCATGTTCACAACTTGCATACACCTCATAGAAATGACACCTCCATGGATGTCATGAATCCCCCCCTCCCCCGGGCATAATGCGCTGCAGTTCAAAGCACAAAGAGTGTTGATTTCGTGCTGTTTTGTTTTGGAGTCACATCATGCGATTTTATTCGTTTTTCCACACGCCTTTGTTTTGGTTCTAGTCTTGTTCCTGGTTTGTTTTGTGTTAGCCCTTATTCAGTCTCTCTATTTATATCCTACAGAAGCCCTAAGCAGCCATGCATTATATATATATATATATATATATATATATATATATATATATATATATATATATATATATATATATATATATATATATATATATATTTTTGTCCTTTCTCGTTTCCTCGTGATCTCGACTAAATTATCTCGTGATCTCAACATGACATAAGACTTGATATAAAATACGAGATCACAAGACACATTTTTTATGACACCATCACGAGAAAACAACTTTTGTTATGTTGAGATCACACACACACACACAAAAAAAAACATAATGCATGGATGCTTACGACTTCCGTAATACCCCGTCTTTGTGTTTTGTGTTCACAAGTACAGTCATGCGTATCCGAGCCTTGTGATGTCTGGTTTCTGTTTCTTTTTCTGACCCTCACTTGTGTTACCGTTTACGGTTTATCCTAGGTCGTTCCTGCCTGCACTCTCGTCTCCTACTTTCACTTCTGACTGCGACGCCTCGACTGACCTTCATAAAGAACGCGCGGTGTTTAAGCACTTGCATCCTTCCGATCGTCACACATTAGAACAGACTGTTTAAACCTGCAAAAAGTTCTCTTGCTTTTAATCCTTCGGTAAACCAAAATAGGGGGCTGGAATACGCCAGTTTATACCTGTGCCTCCATCACAGTTCTCTCTTGATCCTCGCTAGGCGGGATTGCAATCACCAGGCTGGGTGGCTTCTTGTTCTTCAACCTACAGTCTGATTGACCAATAATTGGCTCCTCGCCTTGCTGGGATGCCATCCTGGTTACTTCTTCTTTCCCTAAAAGCAAGAGATAACAAAGAAGGGCATATTCACTGTTCCAGTTTGGCATTCACACAAAAGACTCTTAACAAAAGTCCAGGGCAATGCCTTGATCTATTCAAGCTATACAGAGTACAACAAGTTGCACGATATTTGAGGAAATACATACACAGCTAAACACTGTGGAACAGTAAAAGTGTGTAACAAAAGAGGAAACGTAAGGTTCTGTACATGCTAGATCACTTAACTGCGTCAAGTTTTCAAGTAATGAGGCTTACCGGATATTTGCATGTGTTGCTTTAGTTTCGTACTGGATCTACACCAATAACGTGGCTAATAAGTATAGCCTCCAGTTCAACACGGTAGAAACGACATGTCTGAATACAATTCGATTATGTTTGTATAGCATCCCGTCCAAGGTGTACCCCGCCTTGTGCCCGATGCTTCCTGGGATAGGCTCCAGGTTCCCCGCGACCCAATAGGATACACGGTATAGAAAATGGATGGATGGATGTTCGTCTATCACATTTAACAGTAGGCTTTGTTACAAAAGCATCTTTACAGATATCCAGACAAAGATATAGATTCCTAATTAGCAAGCTAGAGTTATGGCAAGGGAAAAAAATAACTACAGAGACATGATGAAGTAATCTTGAGAGGAACCAGACTGAGAATGGGAACTTGTTCTGTTCTTGGGATCCCCTTCATCAGGATAGTGCGATTTAAAAGCTTTTATAGGCTGCCTTAAACCTCTGCCACAATAGTCACAGTTTATGGATCTGTGTGAAATAAGCGTGACAAGATGAAGGGGGGAAAAAGCTCAATTCTTCCAGTTTATCCAACATGTCAGCGTTGGTAATTTAGCTCATTTGCCAACCATATTCAGTAAAACAAAAAAAAATAACAATAAAAATATAAGTTGTACACATGGGGTTATATACACTATACAATTCAGCGTCCCAACTGACTGTAGAATTAAAAAATATATATATATATATATTTTTTAGAACAATTTAACCAATGACACACTGTGTAAAAGCTTTAACAGGCATACCCTGATTGCAAAATGCCAGAAGCACTTACCCAAACCCAATTTCCTTCTTAGGGGTGATTCAATAACCACTTCCCTCACTCATATGGCGCCTTCAAAGCTTATTCGTAAAAGAAATACATCACTGTAAGAGCCCTCTCTTCCCATCTCCATAACACATACATCGTATCAGCGCCGCTCATAAAAACCAAAAGCCAGAGATCGATCGATAGCAAGCCCTCAACGTCGACCCTCCGAGACACATCAACACCAGCAGCTTTGCAGTAACCTGACACGAGGGCACTCGATGTCAAACTGTTCGCTATTACAGCACGGCCAGGGTCAGTAATGAGAGAGCGTCTGTGATGTATTTTCCACACTAAAACTTGCATCAGAGTAGAAGATGGACAGATGTTGCTTCATTGTATTGTTTGCATTAATAAACCGGTCATGACTCTACAGGACCGGTGGCGACTTTATATTTCACATATAGGACCGGTCCACTTCGAATAAAGCTTTCCTTTTGTCCTTTACAATGAGGCCATTTAGGGTGTAACTCAAACTTGATATGTCTCACATTATCAGACCAGACTATCATAATCAGAACGCATACGAAAGTATGACCGAGAGCGTGAGAGTACATATGACGGACTGCGTGAGCGAGTACGATAGTATACATGTGAGAATGTGATGGTGCGAGTATGACAGTGTGTGAGAGTATGATAAGAGGTAGGATTGTAGATTTGGTAGGATCGGAGAGAGTATAATTGCGAGTAAATGAGTATGCCTGAGAGACAGAGCATGATAATGCGTGAGAGAGTAAGTATCATAGTGTGTGAGAGTATGAGACAATGATATGGTGTGAGACAGTATGACTGAGTCTTGGATATTTTGTGAGAGAGTATGATGTGTTGTATGAGAGCGTGTGAGAGTGTACGCCACTGTGACAGAGAGAATGGTAGTGTGAGAAAGTATGATGTGTTGTATGAGAGCGTCAATCAACGGTTGGATCGAATGATAGCGACCGCTGGCAAACAACATATAAGCGCAAATGCTTTCATTACTGGCATTACACCAGATGCTGCGGGCGGTGTTATCGTGAACCATCCCATTCCTGAATATATGACACATGGGAAATGTTTCTGAAACACTCCACAACATTGACTGAATGTGTGCAACTGATAATGGAATGGTTTTTTCTACTCCAAAAGCATCATGGTTTAATACGGGGGGAAACGAAGAGATAAAAGTGTCAAAGCAGTACAGCATGAATTCCCACAGACAACGGGTTCCTCACAGAGGCTGTCTGTCACCTGCTGGCTCCAAATGCACAATCTGTTAACTCTTGAGATGCTCCACAGAACCTGGTTCTAAGCAAGAACAAAAAAACAACTAAACAAAACTGAAAAGTGTACAGAGGCAAGAAAATCAGTAAGAGTTACGGACGAAATCCGAATCACGGCTGTGACTAATGATAGTCAGAGTGGAAATCCAGAAGGTTAACAGATCAATCTGTCCGGTGTTGTGAAAGTATCCTCTTGCAGCACTTTCTTCTATCCCATCCTGTCCCATCACACCCCCACAATCCTACTCAATCCCATCCCTTCCTATCCTACCCAATGCTATCCAATCCCATCCCTTCCTATCCTACCCAATGCTATCCAATCCCATCCCTTCCTATCCTACCCAATGCTATCCAATCCCATCCCTCCCCATCCTACCCAATGCTATCCAATCCCATCCCATCCAATCCTACTCACTCCCATCCTAGCCCACCTGATCCTATCCTATCCAATCATATCCAATCCTGTCCCATTCCACCCAATTATATCCAATTCCATCCCATCTCCCACAATCATCTCATCCTATAATCAGTCCCATCCCATCCTATCCCACCTGATCCTATTCAATCCAATCCTGTCCCATTCCACCTTATTAGGACTCATCCTATCCCACCCAATGCTATCCAATCACATCCCATCCCCCACAATCCTCCCATCCTATCCCACCTGATGCGATTCAATCCAATCATATCCTGTCCCACCCAATTTATCCAATCCCATCTTTTAACAATGGACATGGTTTACATCAATCTGGATGCCGGCCTAGCTCCCTCCAAGAAAAAAACGGGAAGAAACCTTGAGAGGAACCTATAGCAACCCATTCTCCTCTGGGGGACATGGGACTGTTGGACGGTCATTTATGATCATATACAGAAAAGGCGAAAAGTATGCTGCGTATGGTCATATTGTGTATAGGAGTCCTGTAATGAGCAATTTTTGCTTTTGATTAGAACGTGCAAATCTACAGTATCCCGTTAAGTTGGCCTTGCTCAGGTTCTAAATGAACTCTAGTAGTGTTCAATTTGCAATGAGAAAGAGATTTGACCTTAAGTCAACCCAACTGCAGGAAGTGAACCGAACAGGCTGTACATCATAGCTAGCGGGCAGCAGGAAGAGCAGCTCGAGTGCTGCAGAAATACGATTCTGGATATCTGGACCAAAGAACAATGTGTAAGAGAGACGCGGCACTAGCACGAGCGTGGGTTTGGACATTTGGGGATGCGTTGGCGTGTGGGTGTTGGATGTTCAGTACAGTCTGGCTTCAAGGATTCATTTGTCAAGCAGCAGTTTTAAACACCCTAATGAGATGTCTATTGTTCCCCAGTACCAGTCCATGGCCTTGTGTTCGGAGACTTTTTTTCCCCCCCTAAGTAATTCATAAAATGTCCTTAAATCAGGAAAATCTATGAATCAGTCACCTAAAATGCTTTTAATCCTATAAAACACTTGAGATTGCAGTGTCTTACAGGATTCGGAATTAGAATCCAGTCTCGCTACACGTTATGTAATCGCAAGAATGCAAGCTTACCAAAATGTTATCCATATTGGACAGATAGATCAGATTTCCCTGAAATAGGATACACCAAGTTCAAGATCCATTATTCATCCATAAGGCATCTGCACGTGATCGACCTTACGGATCGGAAAAGCATTACTTTCCACATTACTGTGTGAAAAGAACGCTTCTTATAGAGTAACTCCTTTCTTTCTTCAAGGCCGTGACCTCCTCAACCATTTGCATCACTGACGACAGACCAACTTGAAATATTCACTGGAAAGATGCGGCATGTTATTTATTTAGAAGCGACACAGAGATGATGAAATACTACAGAAGCAAATCTACACTAAACGGGTGGATTTCACTTTAACTCAGAAGTCAGAACCGAGATGGCATTTTTTCATCTCGACGCACTTGAGCTACGAAGTGATTGAAAAGAAAAACCCATCGGCGCTCTCATGAAAGCTTGTGTTTAGCTACCAACAAGAGACATCAGGATTTTACGATACCGTCACCTTCTCAAAACAGTGAGCTACTGTATATAGACGACGTTATAGATTGAACCTACTAATGCGCCCGTGCGGACTGATCTAAAGCAAACTCGTTTAAAGCAGTGAAGTAACGTTGTATTCCGTGTTCACAGTGTGAGCGGCCATGTTGACATGATGTCGTATCTGAACTCGGGTTGAGTTCATCCTCACGGTTTTCCAAGCAGGAATCTCGAGCCGAGGAAGGGTTTTCTTCGGAAATTCCAAGCTACGAGCTTGGAGCCGGGTGCACGCTGTGCGATTTTTAAAAGTCCTTCGCGACTGACGAAGATGATCCCCGCTGTAAGCCATGTCACACTGTAGGATCTCGGTTGTGACGCAGGCGAGAAGACTCGTACCAAGCTACAGGACCGTGCCTCCAATCTTCTCAATTCTGACAACGGCAGGATTTAAGCGGAGGGAAAATTTGATCGCGACGGCCGTTAACCGGCTGTCTTGGAACGTGTCAAGCGAGCGATCAGTTACTACAGATTTTGGCCTAGCGATCTTGTAGGATTCTCAAAATTGGTCTCAGACGACCAAATCATGGCCAAAAATGGTACAGTGTGAACGCGGGTTAACTTGAACACGGCGTAAGTTTGGGATGGGTGATGAATAAACGATGCTCTCTCTGAAGCAGATTTTGCTGGGGAAAGGCTGGTTATACTTCTACAGCGAGTGTTCATGTGCAGCATGTCTGTCTATTAGTAGTCGCATTGACAGGCTGACGTTCACACTTCCAAAAATCCAAAATGGCAGCTGCTTTATGTATCGTACAACCGATTATTAGCACCTATTTGTGCCCAGTTCAGCGATAAACTTAGCGATTTGAAGATCTTTATTTGCGTTGCAAGTCGGTGAAACCTTTTCTCATCTATTCTGCCTGACAAAGGCAGATAGCAGTAACCATGGCAACACTTAAAACGAGAAGAACACCTCCAAAAGAGAACAGAAAAAGTTTCTTTTCAGGTCATTCAATTTGGTACAGTGCAGAATTTCTAGATTGGGGGAAAACACGCACACACACACACACACACACACACACACACACACTAGTGCAGTCCACCATTTCTCACTCTCTCTTTACATAGCAACACATTTAGAGCTGTTAGATTTGTTTCACACTTTTTCTCACTAAGAGAGCTGCTGTCGCGTCTGTTAGTTGTTCATGCCCTCCTCCAGCTCGTGACTCCTTAACTCTGCCAATCAGCTCCACGCTGATATACAAATAAAGCGCACACACACACACCACAAAAGAATTATTCAAGAGGAAGATCATGACGATAAACCCAACACTGCATGAGTATTAGGTTCAGTCAATATTGGAAACGGTTGTGTTCCTAAACACAGGTATAATTGTGAAGTAAGTAACTCAGTGGTTAAGATGTTGGCCTACTGATCGGAAGGATGGGCGTTAAAACCCCGGCACTACCAAGCTGCCACTGGGCCCTTGAGCAAGGCCCTTAACCCTCCACTGCTCAGGTGTGTAAATGAGACAAACGGAAGTCGCTCTGGATAAAGGAGTCTGCCAAATGTCGTGAACGTTATCTATTATTTGGTCGGTAGGCTTTAGTTAGAGAGGACTTTGGTGATATGAAGTGACTTTTACTTGCACTCTCTCTTTCTTCCTATTTGAGGAAGAGGATGTTACGTAAACGTCCACATTTTAACTAAGAACAGACAAGTACATACACATAGTCGTGGCCATTTTCTACAGGGGGCCCGAAAAATCTCCACACGTACCGGAAATGAACACTTTTAGCTAAATGTCTCCGAAATGTTTATATATATACACACACACATTAATATTCAGCGTGAAAAGACTGATCTCAACATCATATAGCCGCTGTTGTTGGAAAGGGGTCAAATATGCAGAAGATGCTGGAAAAGTAAAGAATCTTCAAAATCCAAAAAAAAAAATCTTCATTTCTACAGTGATCAAAAATAGTAAGTGTTATTGTGCATCGAGCGCAGATGTGTCAGTCCGTGTGTATGTGTGCGTGCGTGCGTGCGTGCGTGTGTGTGTGTGTGTGATTTCCATCTGACTCTGACTCAGCATGACCTCAGATGAAAGCTCATATGAGCTTGAGGTTTCTATGAAAAAGGTTTCGGCACCGTTTCGCTTTGAAAATGAGTCGACATCGAGGGAACACAAAGATGACGCCGCACTCATACACACAGAGCTTGAATCATTTCCCTACTGTACTGTAAAACAAAAAAGATTAATACAAAAAATAAAAATAAAAATAATAAAAGAGAGAGGAAATGAAGATGAAATAACGTCTTTGTGTGCTTTCACACTAGCCGTTGTTTTTCCTTCCATGGGCACACGTCTCTCATGTGATCTTACAGGAAGTGGTAGCAAGGGGTCAGAACGTAACCGCCGATGTTTTCTGGTCACAGCAGAGTTTCGGAAAGTTCCGCCCGAGTGAGGTCATGCAAAAAAAATTTTTTTTTATCTCCTGACCAATCAGGCCGCAGCGTAGGCGGCGAGCGAGATAAACAACCACGATAACCAAACGAACACGTGATCAAATATGAAGAGACTTCTGCCATGGAAATGGCAAATATATACGAGAACGAACGTAGTGATCAGCTAGAATGAATGGAGCAGTAGAGGAGAAACCATGTGTGCGCCATGAACACAAGATATTATCACTAAGCCGAAGAGCCGATACGGTACGCTACCTTACGCTCACGTTAGCAAGCGGCTAACGTACATAATTCTACGTACGTGTGCGACACAAAGTCGCAATTTCAGTGACAGGGCCACCAATTCTATGCAAAGTGGTATGACGCGGTAACGCAACAGATCCAAATGACTCATTCTAGCCGAATCATATGACTTGTGTGGTCTGAAGTGTCTTCAGTTCCAAACTCACAACTTTAGTCACTACCTAAATGCATGCAATTCCTTACCTCTGACCAGGAAAAGCCAAAGAGAACACCTCCTTCAACTCAGGAACTCAAGGACATTCTCTCAATTATTGGTGCGTCTCGATCGGCTCCCTAGCTCCCACTGGTGTGAATCGGTAAATCGTGTACACGACTTCGGGCACTGGTAAGGACGCTGGCTCACGACACATTGGGACACTGATAACTCAATTTCCACCGACATGACTACATTCTAAGACCGTCCTACCTAGCGCCTTACTTAAGCTCGAGTTCACGTGTGCGTTATTTTGTGCAGAAGCAGGTCGTAATATTCGGTTTATCTCGTGTATATGTCTGATTAATATCATATGTGTATAGGATGTATTCGTGCGAGGTAATTAACCCGGCAGTAAAGCGCTCCAGTTTACCGGCGCTCATTCTCTGTTCAGCTTCAGCTCACGCAGCTCAAGTGGCTCGATCCTGACGTTATTGACTACGAGTGGATTATTTTAAACGCTGACTATTCTTTCTAGATTTCTTCAAAAAAAAAAAAAACAACATTGTTAGTGCATTGTTAATATCCTGCGTGTGGTTTTCAACAATATGTTTTTATTAAAATCAGAGCTAGTGCTTGCTAAGCATCTGAGATTCGAATGCGCACAGCTTTTGCATTCGAATGTGCATTATCTATCTTAAATTTGACGAGCATCCGAATTTCGAACGTCAACGCGGCAGCCCTGGAGCAGACGAGAGGACGGAAGCGGAGCGAGTGGCTAAAATGTTAACGCGTCAGGAATCTCCCTCTTTGTCCCGAGCGCTGCGTGCCATCTGACTTTGCTCGAACCTTTTGTTCCGTGTTGGTTTTCTCCAAGTTATTGATCTAGTTTCGATTTCTTGTTTGTGTATTTTGGATTATCCCTACTCTTGCTGTTCGCCGAGTTCTGTTTACCGAGTGTGAGTCACAATTTGGATTCGTCCGTGTGCCTTTTCGAATAAGATGCTTAAACCGCATTTGTATCCGTCTCTACTTGCCACACATGACGATGGTGCCGTTCATTTTTATGTTAAAAAAAAAAAAAACAAAAACAACCCAAAAACACACATGGAAACACAATGGGCTTAATCAAGGTGAGCAAAAACGATCACGGGCACGTCCATATATCGAACGATAAGTCGATAACGTAATTATCCTGACGGGCCTAGACGTGGGAGACTTTTCAAACGCTAGTGTGTCAGACCCTATGAGGTCAGATTACAGGTCAAAAAATCTCATCTGACAGACAAGTGCCGTCATGTTCTCCAAAGTGGTTTCAGTGTCCTTCCTTTGTTCTCTCTGAAACCGCTCTGATTTACTGTATTAAACTCATAAATCAGCAATTCTTGTGAGTTCACTGAAGCTGTAGTTTCACTTTGTGTTACTTTAAAAAAAAAAAACAAAAAAAAAACCACACGTGTGTGTGTGTGTGTGTCTTATAGAAATAACATCTACACTGTTTCGTCTAAGTCTAATGTTTAAATCTAAGCCATTGTGTACAGAAAGCAAAAAGACAGCTTCATTGCACATTATATGATGCACTCTTCTACAGTTACTCATCAGAGTAAAACAACTCGTGCCATCATTGTCTACAAGGGAGGGGGGGGGGGGAAGCTTCTCTGGTTACTGTATTTCTCTTAACAATGGCGTTTTCGCCGAGTGCGCGCGCGTCCGGACATGTCTCAGTAGAAACCAAAAGACTCTTTACGGTAAGCACGCTTACAGAAGGCAAGCCGTTACTTAACCCTTCTTTCGGGAATACCGAATACACTGTGCTGGCGGTTAGTTAGCGGAATCTCAGTAATGCGTCGTGTTAAACACACGGTGGATGTATTTAAAGTCACAGAGTATAACTGTGGTTCCAGAAAAGGCCGAATTCGACTTCCATCACAGTAATTGCCATGTCCAGGTTCTCTGGTTTCCTCTCAAATCCCAAAAACATCTGGGTAGGCAGAATGACTATGCTAAATTGCCCCTTGGTGTGAAAGTGTGTGTGTGTATATAGAGTCCAGCAATGTACGGGCATCCCATCCAAGGTTTATTCTACGGAATGGAATTTGTGCCAAAAGGATCGAACGCAACGTTTCAAGAAACAAACAAAAATATACAATGAGAAAGTAAAAAACAACAACAACAACAACAACAAAAAAAAAAAACACACTGAAACTATAAACTGTGAAAAAACTTAACATGGTCTTTAAATAAACATCATTCTTTGTTAACACTTTAAGCTTCCTTTTCACCAATCTTGGTTCGTGAACACGTTGCCAGAGTGTGCGTTTACATTTGCCACTCTGTTACAAATCTCACCTGTGGGCAGGGCTTAACAGCAATTTAGTCTGACTGGCTAGTGAGATTTGGATTGACAGCTCAAGTGTGCGGCTGAGGAAGAGGAGGAGGATGACGTCGATGATGACGATGACGCTCCGTGCCGCTACAGAGAGCTCATCTCGAAAAATTTTTTTTATTTATTTATTTTAAATAGTATGAGACTACCCAAGCCTCATTAATTACGATCTGGTAAGTAAGTAAAGCCACGTTTCCACCGAAGTTACCCAGAACAATTAATCCCAGGAACTTTTTTTTTTTTCCAAGGGACCATTTGGTTCCTCCAGACCTTTGTTGTCTGCGTTTCCATCGCCGTCTAAAGTACCGTGAAGATTAGGCAAATATAGTACGGTGACGTACTACTGCGTGCGACAAGCCCTTGGCGAGGATATGAAGCCTCGGAGTATGCTAATCAAACTGATTATTGACAAATTTTTTAAGAAACTCAATTGACGCAAATCGCAATGAACAACGGTTACTCTACGCACCGCAACAGACTATTATTAAAAAAATGCCACGTACACTCAACCAATCAGCATGTTCAGCGCCCAAGTCCCACCCCCCCCAAAGGTTCTCAACGTTGGGAAAAAGTACCACGGCCCGAGTAGGGACTTTCAGAGGGGGAAATATTTTACCCAGAACTTAATTTAGACCCCGGTCCCTGCGGTGGAAACACACCTAGTACCTCCAGAAGTCCCTAGTTCCTGGGGAAAGTTCCTCTGGTGGAAACTCAGCTTAATTGCCACTATAAAAGTACAAACACTATAACTATACGAGGAACAGAATCCAGAACGCTCTGCAAAATTCGCGACACTGAAGTCTCTACTTCCTGGTCAGGGAGCTGTCGATCCAATCCTCACTAGCCAACGAGAGTAAAAATCGCTGTTAAATCTCTTCTGCTTGTTTTACTGTGTGAACCTAACACACTCAAGTGCACATGTTTATTTTCTTAGATCATCAGAGTAACGTTCTTGCCCTAAAACATTCCAGCCATACCTGACTAAAACTGCTGTAGTTTATTCTACAGTAAGTGTTACTGTGCGTTCAAGTCCTCCTGGGAAGTTCGTATTTACGAGTTGGGAAGACGCAATTATGATGTCAGGTGCGTTCAAGTCACTTTGGTCGGAGCAAGATGGCGGTGTATGTTCTATTAATTAACACAAAAAAAAATACTGACCCCCCCACCCCCCCATTCAGAAACCCGGAGCTCAAAGAAAATCCAGAGTTTCCACACTCGTAATTACGACTATTTCGTTGCGTTCTCGTGCGTTCGACTCGTATATTTCCGACATGACACGAACGCATTAATTCATGCTTCGGGGGTACCGAAGAATCGACTGACGGATGTGTATTTGCGTGGTGAGAGGAAACCCGAGAACCCAGAGGAAACCCACACGGATGGTAACGCAAGCTCACGATGATATTTCGTTCGCTTTTGTATCGTTCTGGATTCTTCATGAAGAATAAAACTAAATTAGCAACGGAACAAACGAACACCACAGCACATCCCACGTACCAAGTTCTGCAGGTGTCACAGTGTTATATGGTGCAACTGTGGTTCACATTCAAATTTCAGCAAACCATCTCTGGCACAGTTGCTTACTTATCACAGCATCTATAGATTTAAAAAAAAAAAAAAAAAAAAACCAACCCAAACACACACACCTTACAATGCACCAGTCATATGTACAACTACCCTGCTGCTGCAAAATAGGAAAACGTCTCATCTTTTTAGGCCGTTTAAATCCGAGACGCTTTTTGAGACACCGTCGTCACATTGATTCCTAAAAGCCGAAAGGAAAACTTTCATCCAGTTCACGACGTATTTTTCCACCTCGAACACAACAATCTCAGTTAAGGAGCTCTTGGATTAAAGATGTAGGATTACAGAAACTCTGATTTAATATGTAGTCATAAACCGTTACAAACAAATCCTTCCTTTACGAAAAAACAGGCACTGACTTGTCCAAAATAAAATGATTTCCATGTAAGAATTGTGGGTGTTTTTTTTTTTTATTATTATTGTTTTAAATATACCCACCCACACACACACACACTATGTTGTCTAGACTGAAAACACTCCAAAATATTTTCCTGTAAATTGAAAGTATGTCAATTTAGAAATTCAATTCATAGTGAATTGGCTAGGTTAATTGTTATATATTAAAGTTTATACGTAGCAATGAAAATAGGTTGTGTAAACTGCAATAACGATACAGAGAAGCTGACAATATGACTCTCTGAATGAGGTATTAAAACTGCAGTTTCCAGAACCTGCATTGAGTCAAAGGAGTCGACACTCGCATGGTTCGCTTCGATTAAACGGGTTGGTCCAACAGAATCGAGTCAAGTGACTCGTAACGGGTATCGCAGCTGCTACTGAACCGAAGCGTTCTTTGTAACACAAAGCGTGCTGAGGCAACTCGAAATTTCTCAACACACTTTTACAAAATCCCCCCACATCCTCCATAACCCTTAAACAAAAGAAGAATATGAAGTGACGTGAAGACTATTATCTGCATTGTGGAAAAAAACCGAACTATCGTTATTTACAAACCGCTTCGGTCGGAGCTAACGTTAACGAGTCAGAACTGCTAACAGTGCCCTGTTATTTCTTTCCTAGTCACTTCTCTCATAATATACACCCTTCTATCCAGTTAATTTACCTGAGAGAAACTATTTACACTTTTCTCACCTTCCATATGTGTGTAAATCCTCCAAAAGCCTCCAAGTGTGAAGTTTAGTCCAAAAACCTCGTTGCAGTGTTAAACCCGGGGCATACTGCCCGCACCACCACACTCACTTCCCTCAACTGGAACTTCACCTACAGAAAAACAAACAGAGAGGAATTCAACATCTTGGCCTACCTTTCACAAAGGACTGGCCCTGGTTTAAAAAGCACCGAGTAAGCGCGGTAAGCCAGGAGGAGGCGTGTAGACTTTCCTCTGAAGTCGTGTTTTCGGCTGTATTACACCCAAAAGGGAGCGACCAACAAGTATGGAAGGCCATAAATGTCAGAAACGTCTCAACTCACCTTCTTCGACTCCACACAGAGCCACACTAATAACTACTGAATGTCGGCTTGTGCCGCTAACAAGTTGTAAAAGTTTACCTAACACAAAATCTTTTCCGAATTCAAAACTACTTAAGACACTTCAAGCAAACACGCCACCCTGAAACACATACCAAATATGTTTATACTAGTGTTTTTGTGACGTATTTAGCAATACCAGTTACCATAGAGACCTAAATACACAGGCAAGAGTCCCTGAAAACGCCATAGAAAGGAAAGCCAGTTAAGGGTGCTAAATCTGTGTTGTGGGTAAAATGGCAGATTTCTGGACGGATCAGGGGGCGCACGGTGGCTTAGTGGTTAGCACTTTCGCCTCACAGGGTCGGGGGTTCGATTACCACCGTGGCCCTGTGTGTGCGGAGTTTGCATGTTCTCCCCGTGCTGCGGGGGTTTCCTCGGGGTACTCCGGTTTCCTCCCCCAGTCCAAAGACATGCATGGTAGGCTGATTGGCATGTCCAAAGTGTCCGTAGTGTATGAATGGGTGTGTGAGTGTGTATGTGATTGTGCCCTGCGATGGATTGGCACCCTGTCCAGGGTGTACCCCGCCTTGTGCCCGATGCTCCCTGGGATAGGCTCCAGGTTTCCCCGTGACCCTGAAAAGGATCAGCGGTATAGAAGATGGATGGCTGGATGGATGGACGGATCAGAAAGAATAGGATAAATTATGTATCGATGTGTCCCATCCATTCATCTATCTTCTATACCGCTCATCCTTCAGGGTCGCAGGGAACCTGGAGTCTACCCCAGGGAGCATTGTGCACTAAGTGGGGTACACCCTGGACAGCGTGCCAATCCATCACAGGGCACACTCACATTCACACACTACGGACATGTCAATCAGCCTACCGTGCATGTCTTTGGACTGGGGGAGGAAACCAAAGTACCCGGAGGAAACCCCCGCAGCACGGGGAGAACATGCAAACTCAGAGGCAGGAATCAAACCCCCAACTCTGGCAGTGTGAGGCGAATGTGCCAAACACTAATCACCGTGCGCCCTGTAGCGATGTGTTATTTAAACAAAATTGTTTATTTTGACCATCTACTCTTGTGTTTTGGTTTTAATCGGGATCATCCTCTAACCGTATGCCATTTTCTTTATTCCGTTTCATGTGAAATCGCAACAAATGTTTATACCTTTATTTGCGTAAAAATACTGTTCATAATGTAGGATCTAATAATGGGCTTATCTTACCACATAGCCTACCTTTAAGATGTCTTTCTTATAGTTGTTGAAACTGCTTCAAAATTCTGTAAGCTCTGCACATCTGCTGTCTGCAGTTCTCCGCATAAATGGAAGTCAGCGCCACTGGAATAAAGTTGGGTTGACGTCGGACGTTCCATATTCGCGGATATGCGGAAATTAAGGGACCGTCTCGAAAGTCACATACAAAATTGTTATACACGTTTCTAACTTCAATAGCATTTGAAGGGAATGACTTACAGTCATATAACCAACTGTAAAGTGTTCATGTAGGGGTCAGGTATGACGCACACCTTTTAGATTTCTGATATTTAATAAAATAAACTATTAAATCATAAAGTTGTGCCAAAACAACTTTTGTACAGTCAGTTTCTCAGGAAGTCCATCCTAAGAAAAGAACTCTTGCGTCCCTTATGCTAAATTTGATCCCTCTGTAATAAAAAAATACTCAAACATAGAAATGTTGAGTTGTAAAAGCAATGCCACATGCGGTGAATGAACTGTTCATGTGTAATCATCTAAAACACAACAGACGTGAGCATAGGTGAACACAACATAGGCTGCATTCAAACGGGGTTATTATTTGTATCATATAAATTCCGCCTTCATAATTAAAAAAAAACATTATAGCGTACAGTAGGTTAGACTTTTTCCTAAACGACATGTACAATAGTAAGACATTTGTTCTGTGGGCAAATATTTACTCTTGCTTTACATGAAAAGGTTATAAATTCTAATGAAGTACATGTAGACAAGTACATTTCCTCAAACACTGACACCTACTGGGACAGTTTGTCTAATTACTGTTATGTGAGAAGTGATGATAAACAACAACAACAACAACAACAACAAACAAAAAAGCCTTGATTGGGAATATTTTATTTGTCATAATCAAGTGATTGACACCAACTATCAGAAATAAAATTTCCATGGTTTTAGCATTCCCCATTCCCTACAGAGTTAGACTAGTTTTACTACCGATTCATTTCAGCATAAATGGGACAAAAATCAGAAAGTGAACAAGACTAAGCCATTTACTTGACACAGTGGAAAAAGTTTCCCATAGAACAAAAGACGGAAGTGCACTGGCCGTGAATAAAACTACCATGTGAACGAATTAAGGCAGGACGTTATAAAGTGAAGTGAAAGCTGTGCCTTCAACGGTCACGCAAATATCCATAATTATACAACCTTCTAATCTCCAGAAACAGGGAATCCTGTCTGGTCAGAGAAAAATATTACAATGCACGTGGCTTCGTCGTATAAGGTGCTTCTATGCATCAGGCAGTCTCCTTTTATATTTGTACTGCTTCTGATACAGCATTTAGTCTAGTCTTGAGTTTTCAAATACTTCCTAATCGTGTTAGCGATTTTTATTGCTGAAAATCACACGTACATGTTACTTCACTATGAAAATCCTTTCTGAAAATCAGGAGAACGGACATGTTAATGTGAAATCTAAAAAGGACACATTGTTGTGACTTTTTAAAATTGATCAAAACAACACGCATCAATGATTCAATAAATGCGGAGTCTCATCAGGACCACCGAACGGTTTCGGTACACCATCAGAACGTGCTGTACCTACTAAAAATGATTTAGGTCATTCATTTCAGAGATGTAATAACCATCACGTTTCACTGATATCACTGACGCTAATATCAAATGTCTCAGTGTCTCCTGAATGCAGTGTTTCTGTTCCACTTTGGACCACATACAGTATATCTATCCAGACCCATATTTATCCTGTTCTGACCTGGGATCAGCAGCCCTGTCTATTTGCACAGATTACCTAAAATGTGCAAGACAAACCGTGGCAGTAGGAGCTCACTGGTTACATTTCTACAGTAGTGTTACGATGGTTCTGAATTTACATCCTTGGAATGCCAAACAGCCGCGACAAACTTCCTCACTACTAAGTCGCTTTGGATTAAAGAATTAACCTACAAAAAAATTAAAATAAGTGAGAAACTGATCCCAGAGCAGCACTCTGATTCATATGGACTAGAATCACAAATGCTCGGTCAGATAAATTATACGTGATTGAGAGATTATACTCCGTCTAGGAATTAGTGCCCTTATACAGCGCCGTGAAAAAGTATTTGCCCCCATTCTGATATCCTCTGTTGTTGTGTGTAGATCTCATACTAAATTGTTTCAGAAATGAAAACAAAATCTAAGACAAAACAAAGGCAACCTGAGTAAACACACAATACAGTTTTTAAATGATAATGTTATTTACTGAAGCAAAAAAGAGCTATCCAATACCAACTGGGCCTGTGTGAAAATGTATTTGCCCCCTTAGTTACTAATTTCCCAAATCTATGAAACTGAATTCATAATGGGGTTCAGCTGGACTAGAGATACCAGTGATAACCCAGAAGAACGTTAAGGCTTGTCTGAATTTTGCCAAAACATACCTTGATGATCCTCAAACCTTTTGGGAGAATGTTCTGTGGATTATTGAGTCAAAAGTGAACTGTTTGGAAGACAGGAGTCCCGTTACATCTGGTGTAAACCAAACACAGAATTCCACAAAAAGAACATCATACCTACGGTCAAGCATGGTGGTGGAAGTGTGATGGTGTGGGGATGCTTTGCTGCTTCAGGGCCTGGGCAATTGTAAAAAAAAAAAAAAAACCCCATGAATTCTGCTCGCAGAAAATCCTAAAGGAGAATGTCCGGTCTTCAGTCCCTAAATTGAAACTCAAGCGCAGCTGGATTATGCAGCAAGACAATGATCATAGGATTAAGTCCTAGTCCGAGAAGTATGTGAAAGTCTGATCTCCAGTTATCAGAAGCGTTTGGTTGCAGTTATGGCTGCTAAAATGTAGCACAATCAGATTTTAAGTTTAAGAGGGCAATACATTTTTCACATGGGTGATAGGTGTTGGATAACACTTTTTTTGGCGTCAATAAAAAAAACAAAAAAACCCCCAAAAATGTCTCGTATGCTTACTCGGTTTGCCTTTGTTTTATGTTGTATTTCATTTCAAGATCTAAAACTATATTAGTACGAGATGTACACACAAACAGATGAAATCATGATGGGGGCAAATACTTTCTCACAGCACTGTATGTTCGTTGAAGAGAAGTCCCAGCTTCATGCTCACAGTCTGGACTGCAGAGGTTTCATGTGCTTGTAGTATGATTCATGGACCTAAAGTGGAGGAGAGAAGAAAAGAAAGAAAGAAAGAAAGAAATAGATAAATAAATAAAGACAGATTCCAGAGTGTAAATGAAGCTGCACATTGAAACCCAGGTAGAAATGCAAGGTGATTTCGTGCAGACAGAAAGACACAAAATTAGGACGTTTGAGATGATTTTGAGGATTTATTTAATTTATTTATTTTAATTGCTGCTGCCAAAAAGGCTTGATTTTGCTGCGGCTTTTTTTTTTTTTTAAATTTGCGATGCAACTTGTGGACTTTTTTTTTTGGGTTAGTTTTTTCTTTTTTTTTTTTTGCAGAAAACTACTTGAATTGGTGAAATTGCAGTTGCACAAAATAGTTTTGCCCGGTCGTTCACAGTGATGTTTGTTGGTAAACGAGACCTTTTAGCCGTACTCATGTTCGACGCACGCGAATCGAAGAGGGCTTTGACTGAATGCGCGTTGTGATGACGTCACATGACGCGTCTTGGCCTGAAATTGCGGGAAAAGAAAAACTGGTAATTCTCCTCCGAATATTGTGGCGTTTCCTCGATTTTGGGTTCATTTATGCGATCGTGGAGGGACTGATTAAGACACATTATAAATTACAACCCAGTGAATGAACTGTGCAGAATGTATACTTAGAATAATGAATATTTTGTTCATTATGTAGGGAATAAAGCACGTCAGGGTTTGGAGGAAAAATAATCAGGTGTGTGCTGCGAGATGGCCCAACACAAAGTGATTTATTTATTAACGAAAAGCCCATCGCATGTTTTAACCATTTACAGTTACATTTAATATTATAGCATACCCATGTGACAATTTAGTTCCTGTTATCACGTATAGTACAGCTTTATAGCATTACCGTTTCCTCACCAGCCTCTCCTTTCTTCTCTCTCTCAAAGTTAATAAGACAAAACAAACGCAGTTTGTCATGTTACCAAGAAACAGGAACGCACAAACGCCCCTCTGTCCTGAAGAATTTCCCCATACTGAAAAACTAAATAAATCATTCGTCACAATATGCGTTACTGTGATATTGTGGATCATATCTTTTCAATTCAAATTTATTTATAAAATGGATATTGATATTATATTTATTCGGAAACATGGAATTAGCTTCCACTGTTATGCCGATGATACACAGTTGTATGTTTCAGCGAAGCCAGATGACAGACAGCAGCTTAATAATAATAAGGAATGTGTTAATTGAGGAATGTGTAAAGGACATTAGACACTGGATGCACACTGACTTCCTTTTACTAAATACTGATAAGACAGAAGTACTTGTACTAGGACCACGTGTAGCTAGAAGTAAGCTTTCTGATTACATAGTAACTCCGGATGGACTTTCTGTTTCATCATGTGCAGCAGTAAAAGTCCTTGGTGTGATTATTGACCCCAGTCCTTCATTTGACACTCATGTAGATAATATAACTAGGATAGCCTTCTTTCATCTCAGAAATATTGCCAAGATAAGAAATATAATGGAATAATATAATAAAATTAGCTCATTCTTTCATCACCTCTAGGCGATCACTATTACTGTAATGCCTTACTGTCTGGATGTTCCAGTAGGAGCATAAACAAGCTCCAGTTAGTCCAGAATGCAGCTGCAAGAGTCCTTACTAGAACCAAAAGATAGGACCACATCACCCCGATCTTATCCACACTTCATTGGTTCCCAGTAAAATTTCGCATTGATGATAAAATACTACCGTTGACGTATAAAGCACTGAAGCACCTGAGTGAACCTTTGGTCTTTTATGATCCACCACACCTACTTCGTTCAAAAAGTGCAAGCAATATCACGAATAGTGAAGGCTACAGCAAGGGGAAGAGCTTTCTCTTACAAAGCCCCACAGTTATGGAACAGCCTTCCAATGAGTGTTCGCGACTCAGTGTTTACGTCCGGGCTGAAAACACATTTGTTTACTCAAGCTTTTTGTGAATAGTTTTTCTTTAGGTAAAGGAGCAGATCTAGAGGGCTCACAGGCAGAGAGTGTTGTGGTGAACTGGGACGTTTGGAGGTTGAGGATCTAATAAACAAATGGTACTCCATTCCACAGTTTTGGGGCAGCAACAGAGAACAATCTCCTTTACCCTTTAACGGTGACCAAGGATGATCAAGAAGCAGCTGGTTGTTGGATATAAGAGTTCTCTGAGAGTGGTGGAAAGCAATAAGCTCAGAAATCTGGTACAAGTCCCATGTAGAGCTTTACATACAGAAGCATACAGCAGCACTTTATACATTACTCTAAACTGAATCGGTAACAAGTGCAGAGAGGCCAAAATAAGGGGATTATATGATCCCTCTTTCTTGTATTGGTCAGCAACCTTGCTGCAGGTGTGGTGAAATCTCCAGGTCATGAAATGATGAGACAGATTTAAGTTCCTAGCTATTCTTCACAACGGAGTTTATTCGCCTGTCAAACTTTAATTCTGTGTCAAAAATAAAACCCAGATTGTTTGACATAGACATGCAAATTAGATAACCGAGGGCCTAGATGCTCTGAAATATTATTTACACAGTTACTAGGAGCAAAAATTTTCATCTCTGTCTTTTTGTCATTCAGTTGGAGAAAGCTGTTGTCCCTCCAGCATGTTACATCTTCCAGGCATTCAAAAAGAGATTTAACAGATACATCATCAGACTTCAAAGGAAGGTACATGGTGTATCGTCAGCATAAAAATGACATGAAATTCCTAAAAATACAACCAAGGGGATGCAAATATAATGAAAATAACACTGGTCCCAAAATGGAACCTTGAGGAACCCCACAGGTGATACAAGCTGATGATGACGAAAAGATTTCAATTTTAACAGAAACATGTTCTGTTGTGCAGATAAGAGGTAAAGCAACTGAGGGCAGTCCCTTGGATGCCAACGTGCTGCCTTAGACGTTCAATAAGAATAGTATGATCGACCATATCAAATGCTGCGCTAAGATCCAGAAGAACTAAAGCAGCACAGCTACCAGAATCCACTTTTAACAATAGGTCGTCTTTTAATAATATCTTTAAACATTGTCAAATTAAAAAATTATTTTTCTTAAGCGTTATATATATTTGAAAATGTTTATAAATAAATATTTATTTCAAAATTTTTACATTAAATAAAGTAGCAAACAAGTTTTTTGTTTTTTTTTTGTGGACAAACCTATATAGTGTGATACACTGTGCGTCACAGAAATGCCTTTGAGAATCGTGCTATGATATTTCTGTCATATCATTTCACCCGTACATCATGGAGTGGTGTTCTTCGCCTCCACCACACGAGTAAATGAGTAAATATTTAAATGATCCAGGGTAATAAAAAGCTCCGGTGAGGTTTGCAGCTATATACAAGCTCGCTCTATACAGTATAATGGCTCTTTCTCAGGTCGGAGTAGACCTGAGCTACAATAAACTACGTTGCTCAGGTTTTAATAGGCTGGGTGCCAATATATGAAGGGAGCTCACTCTAATCCACTACAATGCTGTTCCTTTACCTCTGTACGGTTGAGTGGAGAACTCTTGGCCCACTCAAACATGTTCTCGTAGACGTTCCCGTCGTAGCGGCCTAGCGTCGAGTTCAGCATCTCGTCCCGGTAGTCAAAGGCGTCCACTAGAGCCACAGCGTTCGGACGGATCTCCGCCATCAGGGCCTTTATCCTCTGAGTGATCTGAGCCAGCTGAGGAACGGTCAGTAGACCAGCCTGGAAAATACGCACGTAACAGAAAAACAAGGTTTCAGTATAGCTGACGGAACAGGAGCTTTCCAGATTCAGTGAGGAGTGTGGTGGCCTCCGGCGACGGTGCATTAATGGTAAAGTGCTGCAAAAAAGTGTGCTCAGATTTTCCCCTTACCCCAAATGCAACTGATCAACAAAATGTTACATACAGTTTTTGGTGTTTGACAATTGCTTCTTTAGTTTGACTACAATGCCAATGTAGCTAATAAGTCCATGTTACCCTAAATCTTTTCTGTAAACACCTGCAGACAGTTCTTCACCAAGTGACTAATTGTAATCTATTAAAAAAATAAATAAATAAATTTTTACAAAAATGAAGAAAGCTCAATGCTGGAATATTATGGTGGCAGCCATAAGTTGTTTTTTTTTTAAGCCTAGTTTATACTGCACATCTTGGTTTGCACATTTCTAAAGAGAGCGTTGGGTGCGAGTGCTCAGACAGGTGTCTGCATTTGTATTTGCACCCAACATGAACATATCCACTAAGGGCCAGAAAATAAAAATCTTGAATGAATGGAGTAATATAAACGGATCAATAATATTCACTTGTTTGAAATCGCAGATCGCACGCTACTGAGTATTAAAAATGACCAAAATAATAAACAATTTGGGATTTTTCAGATTTTCTCTACAGAAAAAGACGAGTGAGGACCTCACACATTGGAAGCTCCGCCCACTGAGTTTCTGAAATGCACCCCCCCCCCCAACGTTCATTTTACCTACCCCGGCACTAAACGCTAACTAACATGAACGAAACACTATTTTTTTTAGTTTCACATACGCATTTATAGTACTTTATAAATAAAAGAGTTCTGCATAAGCTGCATTTCATCTGCATCCCACAGTGACAACATTACTCTTGATCAAATCCAGCGAAGAAGGGTCGTAACATCTCGTCACACAATTTCTGGGTACGCAACCGGACACCCCTCCGTGACTAAAATCAAGCGTCCCGCTGATGTACTGGTTGACGCATAGCGTCGTAGCTATGTGCACACGATGCATAACAGAATTATTTGAGGATGGCACTCTGTGGACCGCACTTTCCCATAAACCCCCTCTCTGCATTGCGACACAAATATGCTTCGATGCAGAAGCATAAAACAGCCTTTAGTGTAATTTCAAGTCATTCTACTCACAAAGTCGATGATGATACAATTCCACTTTGAACTGCGATTTTACAAAATAGAAGCACATCGTATATGAAGATGAGGCGAATGCTGCATGAGTCAGTCTTGTGTTACTTGTTAGCTACGCTAAACTAAAATCAGTCGGGATGTCATCGGGAGAAAAAGGAGGTCATCATTTTTGCCCGAATTACTCCTTTAAAGTGCACCTATTATGGTTTTTCACATATTACCCGTCATGTAGTGTGTTACAGAGCCGTTTGTGAAAATCGAAGCGAAAGACAAACGGAGTTATCGACTCCCGAAAGAAGGAAGCGATTCTGAACAGCTGAAACGAGTCTTTAGTAATTCCAGACTTACTTAGGTAGACCTACGTAGGTTTCTAACAAAAAGCCCCGCCTCTGGTCTTCATTTTTTTTTCCGTGCGGAGCTGAAACTCATTACGGTAGTGAGCGTTTCCTTTTTGAAACATGCTGACAGCGGTAGACCAATCACAAGAGACCGGGGCATCGGACCAATCAGAGCAGAGTATGCCTTCTGAAAGGAGGAGTTTAGAATGAATCTTTTAAATCGTTTCAAATCCATAATAGGTGTGCTTTAACAGCTGTGTGGGTCTGATTCTGACTCGCTTCTTAGTCACACTGAATGAAATGAATAAATGTTAATATATTCCTAAGGTCATCGCACCGTGTGTGTGCTTTGGCATCGGTCCTAGTGCTTTATCTGCTGCAGCTAGTTGACAGAGTATTCTAGTGTTGCTTAAGAAGTACATTTCATGGAATACAAAATAAAGAAAGAAAGAAAAAGTGTGTGTGTATAACCTGCAAAAAGTCTCCAGAGTTGCTGGCAACACCGTGCAGGGCATACAGCAGAGCCAGAGTGCTGAGGACGGAGTACACGGCTGTGTTACCGATCTCACTCAGCTTAGCGGCAAACAGCTTCACCACTACATAGTGACAGTGGGCCTGGGGACACACGCACACAGTGAGACAAAACACCCACAAACTCATAGGCATCAAAAAAAGATACACGTGCACACATTAGCCTGACAAGCACTGATGGCCAAAAATACTGGACAAAATTGACTGCAACGCACTGGCGATATTACGCAGGAAAATAATCCATGCCAGGCTGGTCTGATCCAGCTTTAAACGGCAACCACAACCTCGTTAAAAGTTGGCGCTACGCTACGTCTGCTTGATAACAGCATGACATTCATGATCGTTTTGCTCAATAATGAAATCGCCGTTGCTCATTACAATTAATCGTCCCGGAATATGCTCCGTCGTGCAGTCCTGTCCAATTCTAACCACGTGTTTTGCTCTAAACAAACTCAAACTCGGGCCATTGCGGTGCAGGCTGGAATCAGGTACATGAGACATTAGGAAGCATGATAACTCCACCCGATTTGCACAAACGGTAATCAAATTGAAGAAAGCGCCAGAGGCATACGTCGGAGGCTCGGATGAGCTCTAAGGAGCTGTTGTTCCAGGCGTCCTCTTGGCTCTTGCTGTGCTGGAGCTCTGTCTGCAGGCTCTTCGCTGCCGTTTCCACCAGGCTAAGATCAATTACATGTACAACAGGCTGTGTCAAAAACACGCTTTTTTTTTTTGCCATTCTTTCAATATACTCTTATCTCTAAAGTCATAGTACATGAAATAGTCTTGTTCAGTTCACATTGTTCGTGTATTGACATTTTGTATTTAAACTGGTTAGCTTTTGCACATCTCGCTGATCTCCTGAAGCAGTAAAGCCCATCCTGAGCACTTCACTCAGTTAAAATTCTGCTCTTAATCCTGACGTTTAAAGTTTTTAAAATTCCTATAACGTTCCTTATAGCTTCGTTTTATTGGGACTGGTCTACGCTCACCTAGGCTGACTGATATTTAGTTAGACAATACGATATTTGAATGTTTTTTGTAACATGGACGCTACAGGATGCAGTCACTAGCCCTGAGTTTTGGCAGCACTTGAATGAGACAGTCACTTTCTTACTTAGAAGGCAACAAGTAAAACACAGCAGTGCTGTGCGTGTGTGTGTGTGTCACTCACTTGGCAGCACGGAGTTTGTAGGCCTCTACGAGGCTCTGCAGGTCGTTGATGCTGATGACTGTGGGTCTGGAGCCCGCGGGTCTGGAGCCCGTGGGTTGAGGCTGTAAATGCTGGTGAGATTCGTTCAAATACGACACGATGCCAGTGAGCTGCTTTCCGTCGCGCACTTGTCGGTAGCTCTTCACCAGGTACCTGAACCGCAAGAACAAACACGAACACGGCAAACTATTACACGGCTGTATTGCTTCAGTTTATGCTCAGGCACATGGAATAGGGAAAAATTCTGGTGAGAGTGGCGAGGCGGATAAACCTAATAGACCTCTATGCTATGTGCTTATTCACACTTTTACTGGTATATGGATCGGCAAAAACAGTGGCAAAGTGGTGGACTAAGCAGAATGATTCAAACCTCCTTTAACTTTATTCACTAGGCATGATTAAAGTATGAAACTATCATCATCAGCATTATGTGAAGGTAAATCCGCATGCGTCAGGTGTGGGTACCGGGCTGTCTGCAGCATCATGACGGTGTTCTCGCCCTCGTAGGTGCACGTGGCCGTAAAGGTGACGTAGATGTCCGGCAGGCCGCTGCTTCGAGAGTAACCGTGTCCTCCGCATGCCATCCGACACACTTCAATCCCTGCATTCACGGTCCAGGTAGTGAACGCTTTCAAACCCGCAGCCAGAGCATGGAGCTGTGAGAGAGAGAGAGAGAGAGAGAGAGAGAGAGAGAGAGAGAGAGAGAGAGAGAGAGCGATGGACAGAGAGAAAGACAGTCAGAGTTAACGGTTAGCTAATTGTTGCTAGATAACATGTCTAATATTATAGTCAGCATGATCACAGACACAAACATATCCATAAGTTCGTGGATGTTCGTGGAACAACTGTCTTTTTGGGACACAAGGGTCGGGGGTTCGATTCCCACCGTGGCCCTGTGTGTGTGGAGTTTGCATGTTCTCCCCGTGCTGCGGGGGTTTCCTCCGGGTACTCCGGTTTCCTCCCCCAGTCCAAAGACATGCATGGTAGGCTGATTGGCATGTCCAAAGTGTCCGTAGTGTATGAATGGGTGTGTGAGTGTGTATGTGATTGTGCCCTGCGATGGATTGGCACCCTGTCCAGGGTGTACCCCGCCTTGTGCCAAATGCTCCCTGGGATAGGCTCCAGGTTTCCCCGTGACCCTGAAGAAAGGATAAGCGGTATAGAAGATGGATGGATGGATGTAACTGAAAATGTTTGACTGGTAAAACAACAAAGTGGGCGTGGCCTCATCAAGAATATCCCAAGGATGTGATACAGAGAATCAAATGTACAGAAGACGCTACGGTATAACAGCAAGCAAAGAAATGACGTTACGAACAAAGCTTGACATAAATATTCAGTGAAGTAAAGGAATATTGGTAGCTCGGATTTACGGGTTAAAACCGCAAGTGCAATTTATTCAACAAGTCACTCTAGTAAATGTACCGCAGTATGTTACTCGCCACCTCTCATTACTAGGACATAATAAATATGCCAAAATCCTCCGTATAACATACAATATCGTGACTGTAGGACTACAAATCACGTTAACAGCACTGACTGAACCCTCATCGTCGTACCTCGGGCAGCTGGCTGAAGTCTCCCTGGTTGATGTCTCCAGTGATGCGATTATACGTGTTCTTCATGTACTGGCCCACAAAGGTGAAGGCGTAGGCTGTGGCTAACAGCGGGAAGAGCTTATGCTGCTGAGCTTGGTAGTCCAAGATCTGCGGCTCAGGCTCCCTGTGTGTAGAAGACATCGGACGACAGTTTGAGCTCATACAACTCGCACTACTATTTCAAGCCATATAACAGGTTTATAATAATACTCTCCTGCTAATTGAAATCTTGTCGTTTCCATAGTAACAACATGCACAGGGACTTGCATGTCGAAAGCCGCATATAAACAGATTCACGGTGGAGATTTCTCTGAGGTGATGTTCATGTATTTTAGTCACAGTGCATTAGACATGCGAGAATCTTCTAGATAGAGGGCTTTGCAGTTACTTGGTAACATGACATTGGTAACAGTGAGAAAAAAAGAAAAGTGGTATGGTTATAAGGGTTTTAGCTGCTATAACGTAAGTGATAAAGATAAGTAACTTGTCTCGGAGATGTTCCACCATATTGAACATGACTATAAACGAGCAGAAAGTGCTTGTGTTTTCAATAACTTAAATTTAAAAAAAAAAAACAAACAAACAGAGCATTGGCAAACTGCTGTGGAATACAAGGAACAAACGTGTTTGATCCCTCACCCGGCTCGTAGTTCGGACTGATGACGGACTGCGCTGTAGCGGATTGCGATGGTGCAGGATTTGGCCAGAGCAATGGCCGATTCTCCTACGATTATGGAGCGGATAAACACCATGGTGCCGTACGTCAGCTTATCACTGGGGGGCTTCAAGTACGTGCCATCAGGTTGGACCTACACACGCACACAGCGTTTATACACCAATATGTTTCATGTCCTTTTTTGGTACACTTCTGTATCTCAGCGTTGGGTAGAACTCGCGTGCCGCCTCACCTTGGAGTACTTCATCAGCATGTTCTCACGCGGGATCCGAATGTTGTCCAGCTTCAGGTATCCGTTATCCACCTCGTCGAAGCCGAATTTGGGGCCAATGTCACCTACAACCACGCCTGCACACAAGGTGGACTCAACAAATCACAACTCCTGCAGATATCATACAAATAGTGAATATTTCACAGAACCTAAATTCTGTCTGTTCAAAGGGGGGGGGGGTCTATATGTATATCGCTTTGGTGCACAAATCGCATTCATTTAACAGCCATTTTAACTGATCTGGAATTCTGACGCACTGTATCTAAAACTAAACGCCACTCTCCGATAGTCAGGTTTAGATTTTCACGCCTACCACAAACAGATTAAATAGGCAGATTACAGTTATGCTAGTGCTCAATATACAGCATATTATATAGCATTTCACTGTGCAAAGAAAATTGTCCTAGTCTGATAAAACACAAAATTGCTAAATACACACACACACCACTGATTCTGACTATCTTTTTACAGGCTTGGAAAGAAAAATAAAAAATAAAAAAAAAATAAAGCACAAACCAGCAAACAGAAATTCACTGTATATTTGTAAATATAAAAACAAGCCACTTAAATATTGCGACCTTAAAAAGATAAGGTTCTATCAAATGGTTCCCTTATTTTAAGATATCCATCCATCCTCTACCGCTTACTCCTTTTTCAGGGTCACGGGGAACCTGGAGCCTATCCCAGGGAGCATCGGGCACGAGGCGGGGTACACCCTGGACAGGGTGCCAGTCCATCGCAGGGCAAAATCACATACACACTCACACACACATTCATACACTACGGACACTTTGGACGTGCCAATCAGCCTACCATGCATGTCTTTGGACTGGGGGAGGAAACCGGAGTACCCGGAGGAAACCCCCGCAGCACGGGGAGAACATGCGAACTCCGCACACACAGGGCCACGGTGGGAATCGAACCTCCGACCCTGGAGGTGTGAGGCGAACGTGCTAACCACTAAGCCACCTTATTTTAAGATATTAAAATATAAAGTTCTGACCTTTACTAAGATCAAATAATGACAAAAGTGTTTAAGGTTTTGCCTCATCATGACGACATGCTTTACTTGATGCTTTATCAGCATCAAGTACGGGTGGCTATGGCTCAGGTGGTAGAGCCGGTTGTACACTAATCGTAGGGTTACACTAATCGTAGGTGTCCACTAATCGCGGTTCGATTCCTGGTCCAAATGACTCCACATACCGAAGTGTCCTTGGGCAAGACGCTGAACCCCAAGTTGCTCCTGATGGCAAGTTAGCGCCTTGCGTGGCAGCTCTGCTACCGTTGGTGTGCGAGTGTGTGAGTGAATGAGACACAGTGTAAAGCACTTTGGATAAAAGCGCTATATAAGTGTGCCATTTACCATGATTACCACAGAAGTCTGTGGAACCTTAAATATGCAGTTTGTGCAATGTAAATGCTTTTGTTCACACGAACATCTTCTAATAGTGTTAAAGACACTTTAGAAAAACTTTCATTTTACAATCTTTTGTTAGTTGCTTCGTTAATGGATTCTGTTGACATTTTTCTGGCCCTGAAATTCGCTCCACCACCGAACGAAACTGAGCCGTTCATATCTTTTCCTTTACATTAAATAGAATAGTAGGGCCAGTTAGAGGCTTGTAAAATTTTATTTGATTTTTTGTGTCAGTTCAGTTTACAAGAGAGTGCTAAAACACACAAGACAAACCGATTCTTTAACACTGCCGTATTTTATCAGTACATACTGGTCATAGCTCTAATTCTAAAGGAGCAAATAGCGATCAAGGCATAGGAATATAAACACAGACATACCTGGCAGAGGCTGGTGGGTTTTCATACACCGTATAGGTACGATGAAGGCGTGGAGGCCGTAACACTTGCCCTGCGTGTAGAGCTGGGCCAACACGATGGCGTGATTGGCAGTCTTACCCACTACAGACAAAACACATCACACTTAATCCTCCTTTCGAACACATGACCAGGCACAGACCGACACAAACTGGAGAGCTGAATATTGGAGAAACTGTACGTTTCTCCTTCTCCTCCCTCCTTCGCTCCAAAAAAAGATGGGACAAGGGCAATTTAGGGCTAAATAAGGTGGTGATGTGAAACAGGTGAGGCAATCGTCTAATCATAGAATATAAGGAGCCTCCAAAAAGGGTTAGTCCTTCAAGAGCAGGGATGGGTCGAGGCAAAGAGATGCGTCAGCCAATAATCCAACACTTTGAGAACAACATTCCCCAAAAACAAATCAGTAGGATTTTGGGCGTTTCACCTTCTACAGCGTACAGTATAATTAAAATATTCAAGAATCCGGTCAAATCTCGGTGTGTAAAGGGCGAGGCCGAAAACCACTTCTGAAAGCGCGTGATCTCCGGTCCCTCAGACGTCACTGTATTAAAAACAGTCAAGAGTCTGTAGTGGATATCCTGATATGGTCTTGGGAATACTTTGGTAAACCGTTTGTCAATCAACACCACTCGCCGCTGCACGTTAAGGCTTTACAACTAAACTTAATCGACTGGTGTCTGCAGCACCCAAGCGCTTAATAAGTGTTGTGATGTTACACAGTGGTAAACTGTCCCAACTTTTTTTGGAGCGTGTGTTGGTGTCGGTTGGGGCAGAGTGAACATGACGGGTTGCGTTTCCCAACATTTTAAAATCAAACAGCCGACTTTTAAAATGGGTGATTTTCCGCGTCGGTCGGCGTCTGCCGGTGCAGTGCGAACTAGGCTTTAAAGTATTGAGACGTTTAATTATTTACAGATGAAATACACATCAAGAATGATGAGACTAAACTCTCTATATATTATGCGCCTAGTGAACCTTTCCCACCCAAAAGGTTTGAAACATTCTAAAAAGAGACTAATGCTGCGATACCGCTTTTATGAAACGGTAATAAAACGAGAGCATCATTTCCATATAGCATGCATTGTGTGGTGTAAACGAAGGTCGCTCACGTCCTCCTGGCCACCACTTGATGGACGTGATCGTCGGGCTGTTCAGGACAAACTCCTGTGTGGAGGGGTCGTAGGTCGCCGTGGTCTCGAGTCCACGGATGTGCGTTCCTGAACGGCAAACAGACAAATGCAGTGTAACTGGAATTCCGATATTAAAAAACAAAACACACAAACGGTGTAGAGAAGAAACGGGGGGGATGACAAAATCTCTAGCGTGCGGTCCAAAGTATTAAATACGACGACGAACAAAAAGCTGGGAAAGAATTTAAAAAGTGATCGTTCGATCAAAAAAGAAACCCGAATGCAGTCGATCCGCCTAGAGAAGTGTCAGGAGCTTATAATCTGTAAACTGCTCAGAACTCCTACTCATTTGACTGATTGACTACATGAATTTGTTTTTTTTACAATCTATTTAAATCAAGAAATCTATTAAGTTATTTCAACTACTAGGTCTAGTTGATGTTTGACAGCCATAAAAAAAAAAAATAAAAAAGGGCACCTTCTCTGAGAAAACTCAGAGAAAAAGAGGGATGTAAGGAGACTAGCAGGGTGTTACAGGTTAGGAGTCGATGCCGGACAGGATCGGATTAATTTCAAGCATGCGGAATGTTCGGATTCACACCGAGATCAACTCGAAGATACCAAAGCGGTAAGTGTTACTACACCAAGCTGAGAAATGATGTTCTTCCTGATCTCTGCACTAGGAAAAGTGCTTTACATCACCTTATCCCTGTAAATGCAAAAGTAGGTTCTTGCAGACTGCCAGGTTGTTTACCGTGCCCAAGCTCTGTCTGAGCATAGGTGCCGATAATCTCCAGGTTCCACGCGGGTGTGAAGAGGTTGTCCAGCTGAGTCGGCGAGGCCTGGTTCAGTAGCGTGGTCAGAAACATCCCCAGGTGCAGGTCCAGAGGCTCGGAGTGTCCGTTGTGTACGCATCTGGAGTCGCGGGTTAAAAGGGTTCAAGCGGGGCAGGGAGTTTTTGCGAGCCAGGCAGGAATTAAAGATGAAAATGAAGTGGGTTGTTTTTTTTTTTTTTAAAGGATAGAGTAAGCAGGTTGGGTAAAAAAGGATGAATGGTTAAGGTGAGGGGTGAAGAAATATGGAGAGAAAAACAAATCTTGAATCTTGGTCCTGATTAAGCATCACTTCCATAACACTAATACCATTATATTAATTATATATCAGTGTAATAATCTCATTATTACTGGTTTAATTCATGTGAAGCAATGAGTGAAGTTATTATGCAGATAATCAATTTAAAGGACTTTTGATTTTAAAACTCGGTGACGTTACTATAATATCAAAGTGTCGATCCGGGATCAACGACGTTTAACCCTTGTGCGTCCTTACGGGACATTTTTGTCTTCATTTTTATTTACCTTTTTGTCTGTTAATGCAAGGAGCGTGAATTTCGCAAAAAGGTATGTATTTTTACGGGAATTTGAATATTTTTCACCCACATTTGCTTTCAGAAATCTATTTTAAACTAGATACACAAAATAGCTGCACTAATGCATTCTGTGTTGACAAGGTTTAAAAACATGGACATTGCAGAAAGAAAAAAATATATATATATATATATATATTCTGAAATGTGTACCACTTTCTCAGATTTAGCCTATGGGGAAAATACAGGTGCATCACAAATTTTGAGAGACTGGATTTTTGATTTCCGTGAGCTGATCATCATCAAGAATTAAAAGAAAAAAGGCTTGAAATATTTCACTATGTGTAATGAATCTAGAAAATATGAACGTTCCACTTTTTCCAATTAAATTACAGGGGGAAAAAAAATGAACTTTTCCATGATATTCTACTATTTTGAGATGCACCTGTACATGCTTTTCCTTTTTTTCTGATTCTGCTGTATTCTAGAGCGCTGCAGCCCAACTGAATAAATAATGCGACTGTAAATGTGTGGGTGTGTTTGTTTGTATGGATATCAGACTTGGTAGGTTTGTATGTGTGTACTGAAAATGTTGTGTGTGTGTGTATGTGTGAGAACAGTTTAAAAGAAAGAAGTGATCTTGTACTGGAAATCACAAATCCCGCCCCATGTATGTGAGTCAAAGAAGTTTACTGAGCTTTGGAGATTTTTGCATTATGTAAATAACCTGGCGTTTAAAGGGTTAAAATTCTGAAAATCAATGAATGTTTGGTAATTATGATGAGAACAGACGCTGGTTTAAAAAAAAAAAAAAAATAATTAAGTTGAATATATTTTATTTATATATATATAAATATATAAAATATTTCTATGACAGTTTTTTGACATGGACATTTTTGTCCTTTACGGATCTGAGTGGTAGGGTTTTTTTTTGTTTGCTTTTTTTTTTTTTAAATCCGACACTGCATAAAAATTATGAATGAATCAAAATGAATGTTGTTAATATGTCATCGACATATCAAAGAAAACAAGTTCTGCTTAGCATTTAGTATATGGGAAATAATTACTATTTTTCTTTTTTTCCATTTAAAAAACAAACAAACAAACAAAAAACAACCCCTCTGTGGCGTTACGTAACCAAACCAGCATTTAAAGGGTTACAATTCTGAAAATGAACGAATGCTTGCTAATTATGATTAGAACTGATTCTGGTAAAAACGAGAAAAAAAATAATAATAATTTAAATCGACGTGAGTGAAAGTGGAAAAACTTTTTTAAATATATAATATTTTTATGACAGTTTTTGGCCATTTTTGTCCTCTATGGACCCATGTGTAACTTTTTTTAACTGACGCACAAGGGTTAAAAAGGTCAAATTAAATTAAAAGAGAAAAGATTCAGCATTTAAAAAAAAACAACATGGATCATAACATGCACAATTTAAGGAAGGTATCTCAGTGTTGAAGTCCGCCTCACATGTAAACTGGTTTAAAAAAAAAAAAAAAAAAAAAAAAAAGTGTGAGAAACGTTCGTTTGTGTGAGACAGTTTGAGATGAATATTTTCCGAAAAGACTTTGTCTCAGGCAGACTTCCTTTCCCTAGTCGAACACCACACATGTAGCAACTGATGGACTATGTTTGGAGTAGGGAATTTAATACAAAAGTAGATTTTTCTTTTGTATTAAATTCCACACTCCAAACATAGTCCATCAGTGCATCTATTTACCTTTTTGTAAAAAAATAAATAAATAAATAAATAAATAAATGTTCTCTATGCATGTGTCTAATCAGTAGAGGGCAGAAAACATGGCAGGAAGGCATAATGTAAGTCATATTAAACCCACCACCATGCGCTTAGGCTTTTTAAGCTCATTCTGTCACCAGCCAGACATGCAAAGACAGACAGTAAGAAGAGTGAAACAGAAGAGGGAGATAGAAGCCCTGACTGCGTGTTAATTCTTTCTTTTTATTTCCTCCCGAAGATATTTCTTTCTCGAGCAGACGACCGCACATCCAGTGTGAACTGATACGAACATTGATTGTGCTTCGAATGCTTTTGGAATGCTGTCAAACAGGCGCACAGGTCACTGTCAACAGTCAAGGCCTTCACTCAGTAAAACTATTTACTTTGGACCGCAGTGATTCAGAGGCAAGTCCACTACCAGCACCTGTGCTTATTCCACCCGGATAACTAATACAAAACTAATACAGGTTTAACCAATTATACAGCTGTATATAGTCCTGTTTTACTATTTCAATAAAATATACATCGTAACAACAAATAGAAAAGAAAAAAAAATACTTCAAATATATTAAATTAACTTAATCAAATAAGACCAGGTTCTGGTAGTAGACTCATGTCACCCTGTGGATCTGAATGAACATGTCCCATGATTCCAAGAGTGAGAATGACTGACCATGCGCAAGTTCAGTCTGGGCGTACGTGCCGACCACCTTCAACGAACTGGCCAGCGGCAGCCATTTGTCACGCTGCTCAGGGAGGCACTGGCTGGACACCATAGGGATGAACATCGCGTAATGGACACCAAAAGGATCATGGTTGTTTTTTCGTGTCACACTGCAGAGATTCACACACACTTTAGCTACACTACACATGTTCTTTGTCCTTTACTTTGCCCCATTTTAATGATTACGGATTAGTATTGCTCTACCGGTCAAAAGTTTGGAGACACTCGACTGAAATGTTTCTCACGAGCCTGAAAACCTCTTGATCCGAAAGTGTATGATTAAATGTGTTTAATCGGTGTTCTAGACAAAATTATAATCGTGCCAACATATTCATTTCTTTCATTAGAAAACTAACATTTTATTTACAAATTTTTTTTTTTTTTTTTTTTTTTTTAAAACGGATGACTTGGAGCGAAATATTCTGAAAAGCAGCCGATAAGAGTCCAGCATACAGTAGGTGTGAACGCCTTTAACGCTGTTTAAAAAGCGTCTCGGGGAAATTCCTCAAGAAATCGGTTGAGAAAATGCCAAGAATACATTTCTGGAAATTCTAAGCAAAAAGGGGGTCTACTTTGAAGATGCTAAAATACTACACATACTTTTGATACTTTTATCACAACATAATTCCCTTAGTTCCATTTGTGATATTCCAGAGGGGGGAGAAAAGAAAAAAAAAAAAAATAGGAAAAAAAAAAAAAAAAAAAAAAAAGGAGGGTGTCTAAACTTTTGACCGGTAGTGTATCTGATTTATCACTCTAGAGCAAAGGGCCTGATGTATTTATCAAGGCTAACTGCCTTGTTGCATAATTCTGAAACTTTAGTACTAGTTGCCCCAAACAACCCATAAAGTAAACTTTTGTCATACTGTATAAGCATAATAACAGTACACCTGGGTTAGACTGAATGAGTGCCATTGCATGTGTGTGTGGCAGCCTGGGGATTTACTATATTACTATATACACAGATCAGCCATAACATTAAAACCACGGACAGGTGACGTGAATAACGGTGATTATCTCGCTACAACGACACCTGTTAAAAGGTGGGATATATTAGGCAGCAAGTGAACAGTCAGTTCTTGAAGCTGATGTGTTGGAAGCAGGAAAAAAATGGGCAAGCGTAAGGATCTTAGCGCCTTTAACAAGGGCCGAATTGTGATGGCTAGACGACTGGGTCAGAGCATCTCCAAAACGGCAGGTCTCATGGGGGGTTCCCGGTATGCAACGGTTAGTACCTACCAAAAGTGGTCCATGGAAGGACAAACGGTGAACCAGGGACAGGGTCATGGACGCCCAAGGCTCAATGATGCGCGTGGGAAGCGAAGTCTAGCCTGTCTGGTCCGATCCTACAGAAGAGCGACTGTAGCACAAATTGCTGAAAAAGTTACCGTCTATGATAGAAAGATGTCAGAACACACAGTGCATCACAGTTTGCTGCGTACAGGGCTGTATAGCCGCAGACCGGTCAGAGTACCCATGCTCACCCCTGTCCACTGCCGAAAGCGCTTACAATGCGCACTTGAGCATTAGAACTGGACCGTGGAGCAATGGAAGAAGGTGGCCTGGTCTGATGAATCACATTTTCTTTTACATCATGTGGACGGCCGGGTGCGTGTACGTCACTCAGCTGGGGAAGAGCGGGCACCAGGATGCACTATGGGAAGAAGGCAAGCTGGCAAAGTCAGTGTGATGGTCTGGGCAATGTTCTGCTGGGAAACCTTGGGTCCTGGCATTAATGTGGATTTTACTTTGACACGTATCACCTACCTAAACATTGTTGCAGACCAAGTACACACCTTCATGGCAACGGTATTCCCTAAGGGCAGTGGCCGCTTTCAGCAAGATGAAATAAAAATTCCCCAGGTCTCAATCCGATCGAGCATCTGTGAGATGTACTGGACAAACGAGTCACAACTTACAGGACTTAAAGGATCTGCTGCTAACGTCTTAGTGCCAGACACCACAGCACACCTCCAGAGGTCTTGTGGAGTCCATGCCTTGACATGTCAGAGCCGTTTTGTCAACACAAGGGGGATTCATACAATAGCAAAGTGGTTTTAAATGTTACGGCTGATCGGTGTGTATATGTAAAGATAGGATAGACAGACAGACATTGTTTTTCTGAAAACTACTACAAACTTTGCTGGAAAGAAATATTTCTTTTTTTTTTTGCATTTATCTCAATTTATCTTAAAACACACGCACAAGTTCGAACACTTTAAACATCTGTTTTGCCCAAAGTGAAAATTGAATTTTAAAAGACTTCATTCCAATTCACTTTAAAGTCACTGTGTCTACCTCTACATAGAAAACCCAATCTACTCATGGAGAAACAGCATTACTGCCGCACTGTAAAGAATTATAAGTCAGACATAAGTTATCAGTTTGATTATCAGCATCAACACAAGTCTGTCTCATCAGCTGAGGTACAATTCTCCCATGCCATTTAACAGTCTTTTCACTCGACTGATCTCTGTTCACACTAGCTGCGTTTACATGGACAACAATAATCCACTCTTAATCCGATTAAGACCATACTCTAATTAAGAAACTACCATGTCAACAGCAATTTTTACTTACCTTAATCTAATTAAGGTCATAATCGAAGTAAGCAATAATCTAATTAAGACAGGTGGAGTACTCCTGTTTTAGTCGCATTATGGACGTGTAGTAGTGACATGTAAACACCTTAATCACATTATGAACGTCGTGTGGGAGTTTTCACCGCATTTTGCGACAGGACACGATCACACACGGCAGTTTTACGTTTTACGTCGAACAAGAGAGTTCGGCTGCGTCCCAAATCGCATACTTTCCTACTATAGGCCTGTAGTGGGGAAAAATACATGTATCTCGGCTACTATATAAACGGTAACTACACGATTTGGGACACACCCACCGCTTCAAGCAGTCATCTATTAGCACGTACAGCATGACAAATAATTAACTGCACTTAAAGCGTTCGTAAAAAAAATAAATAAAAACACCCAAAACTGTATACGGTACCATAACGAAGACGAACTGTATGTCGATACGTGAAATTCTGGAGGGACGTCGGACGGCGTGGCGCGGTGACGTAATGACGCGGGCTATTAATCTAATTATGTTCTATAACGTGTAAAACGGGAACATGACAGGAGTATTCTAAAAGCGACTCACGTAAACACCTTAAATCACATTATTATCTTACTCAGAGTAAGGATAATAATTAGATTACTGCTGTCCATGTAAACGTAGTCCCTGATTAATTCAGAAAGTGCTGCTGGCTAAATTTCACTTAGCTTCTGCTAAGTGACTTAAGAGGAAAGTGTTTTCCGAATGAATAAACGCAGCACGAGATGCTCCCAGCTGCAAAGGAATACAATTCCTTCTCTGCCTTGTCTCACGTCTTTACGAGTCACTAAAGAGACGTGCCTTTTTCAGCTTCGTAATTGTTTAAATTCAAAAGTGGGCATTTCATTGCTGAGGCCTTACTCAAGTTGACAGAAAGAGCACCATGTTTGTCTAACCTGCACTCTTGTTTCAGTTTGGGCAAAGACAAGCTAAAGACCAGGGGTTTAACAGACTACATCTAGCATTACGGGTTTTTAATGACGGAACACACCGGGATTACAATCGGACAACCTTTAGCATAGGTTTACTCGCGATACAACCTTTGTTCTGATCATCCTAGTGAACCACTCATAGATGTTTGGGATGTAGCCAAAAACCTAGTAGGGCAATGTTAAAAGCCACCTGATCCTGGCAAGCTTTAAGAAAAATAATAATAAACGATGTGTTCGTGATCCTATTAAACAGTGCTGCTGCAGTGTTATTACAGGGTTGCTTTTGGAGATCGGTGGTATTTCTGACTGATCATTTTATAGCGCTATACTGTACGAGTGCAATTCTCAGAATGTAGGTCATAACATACTGTACGTGAACAAGCTCGACAGCACACAGTTCTAAAATGAACGTCTGTACGAGATCAGCGTTTGCTCTGAACGGAAATAAGATGCGTGTCGGAATGGCACCTAACGTTGATCTTGTGATTAGCGATTACGCGAGCTTTACTATCGAGACCCACCGACTTTACGTACATACGAGGAGGACGCTCCGCGAAACACGTCTGACAATTATTATTCAGATTTTGTCATGCGTATCGTGATATAATTGCACTATTATGATGAAAAGTGATGCATTAAAAAGGGTACACTCTTAGATAAAAAGGTCTGCATCTAGCACCCTAACCCTAAAAGGGTTCAACCCTTTTATTTAAAGGAAATGTATGGACCACCAAACTGTTGCCGTTGTCACGGTTAACCTTTAACTGCTCACTCTGTATAAAGATATCAAGCCGAATGACTAAAAGGAAATGTGAACCTAGTGGCACGAAAATGACTGACGGTAAACATAGGATAGACAGGATAGTGCGAAGATTTTACAAAGTACGAAGTACAGTTTCCCCAAGACGAAGCAGTAAATCTCAAAAAAGTGCAAACAATGTACATTGCCCTCCAGAATTATTGGTACCCTTCTGTAAAAATGAGCAAAACACCAAACTTTTATCCTTCACTCGAACAAAAAATATTCTCCTAAGAACACTCAAAAGAAATAATGGGGGTTCCCCCCCACTGTTAAAAAGTAACTAAAAGGAAAGCCTGTAAGGAATATTTCAAATGCATGCAACAAAATAATCATCCTGAAAGATATCCCAGGATGTCCTGAGGTAAAAAGAGTTGGACACACGTAAAATCGATTATGGGGAAAACCAAGGAGCTTTCAACACAAAGTGAGAGATAGCTGTTGATCTGTGCAAATCAGGCAATGGATCTAAAACTACCTAAGCAAATAAACACTCTTAAAAGTCACAATAAAACTTTCTAAACACTGGCACAGTTGGAAATTTACTAGGAGCGTCGTCAATCATTTGGAAGGCAAGAAAATGGTTTGTTTTTCTAAATAATGTGCCCCTATAGGCTTGAGCTCAAAATATCACCGACTGCATTTCTTATTCTCTTCATATTTTGGTAAAGGTGTCCGAAGGGTGTCAATAATCGTGGAACACTATGTACGGTATATGCATCATCGTCTACTTCACCTAAACCTAGTCTCCTGTGCTGGTACTATTAATAACAATAATGCAGCGTTCCGATCTGATCGTTTTAAAAGAGAGTCTTCCTTCACAATTTTCCAGATTTGGTTCTCTGTCTCAAGCGGTTTCTCTCGATCAGTTTCAAGCACTGGCAAGCCATCTTGAATGACAGGTTCCTGATTTCCTGGAGTCTGCGAGGCTTTGTTCCCTCTTCCTAGATTGACTACCGAGGGCGGAACTAGGGCAAACTTTCCCCCTTAAGCTACAGGTATATTTATTTCAGTGCTAAGGTAACACACTCATGATTCCCAGTGCTGACCTGAGGAAAACTGCCAGGTTTCTGCCACCTAAATCCAATCGAAATAGTTTTTCCTTGCCACCATGGCTCACACAGGAATGAAGCACTGATGGCTGTAAAGCTCATTTAAGATCATCAGCAATGAAAGCAGCACTAAAATACAACTTCTACTGTTATCATATTATCCATGAATCCACACTGAGGGTCCTATTCTTTTTGTTAATGCGTTACAGTGGCGAAGACAGATCAACTGCTAAGTGGATTATTATAGTTACAGCTTAAAAGCAAGTCTAGATCTAAATTTAATTGTAGTTAACGTCACGTTTTAACATGACGGGTTTTGTCTGTGGAAGGCTCTTTTGGTTCTATTATATAATTGGGCGTATTTGCAACACTTGAAAAGCATTCATCTACACTGGGGAGGAAAAAAAAAACTAAACAATACAAAAAACTAAAACCAGTTATGCATGTGTACAAATAAGAGAGTCTGTAGAACTGGGGGGAAGAAAGAAAAAGAAAAGGTCATGCAGACTCTGTCATTTACATCAGTACCTCTTATAGAAATATATCTCCTCAGGATCAGAGATGCCATAGTCCCTGAGCTTCGAATACATCTGGATGCTCTTCTTTAAGGCCACTTCGTAGCGCTCGCCGCGGGACAGAAAGTTCAGGTCTTCATGCTGGAAGTCAGGGTCGTTAAGGACCAGAGATTCTGTGGCACAATGGCAGAGCAGCAAATAAACAACAGCACAGAGTCAGATATATGGAACGAGGCAGAGAGCATTATGCGAAATACGGGTCTGTTTACGTGGCTTGACAGGTTCCCGATGTCCTGGAGTCCTAGGTAAAAGGATACGGAAAGAAACTAAAAAAAGGTGCTTAAACGGAAGGGTTTTATATTCTCGCAGGTACAAGCGACAGGTCAGATATAAAGCTTGCACCGAAATAAAAACCAACCCCGATTTAATACGAATGTACAGCACTCATCCTTAGTAACTGCCTGGTCCAGGTCATGGTGCTTTAAATTATGCTACTCATTTGTTTTTAAAATTGGTTAAGAAGTATTGTGGACCGGTACAAACAAAAATAATAAGCTAAGCTAGATTTTTATTTATTTATTTTAAAGCACACATCTCAACTTAACGCCAATTATGAGGATAAGTGATGTAGACGAGGTTGACGAATCACTAAAAAATAAATAAATAAATAAAACCCAGTTCACACACTGGCATTTCTACATCTGAGAGTTTATTTCCAGTGTTTTGGGTGGCAGTGTTGGAGTATCCAGACTATAACTACCTTAGAACAAGTGGTTCTTACTACATCCTATACTATACCTGTACTATGTGTAACATTAACTTTAAAGTTTAAAGAATTGTCATGGAATAGGTATTTGGATGCCACCCCTCCCCCCTCCCCATCACCCCTATACACTAAACCAAACCTAAACACATTGTAAACACAAAGTACAACCTCGTATAAATAAATGTAGGGATGAAGCAAGTCAGAAACATCTCAAGCTCAAAAAAAATTCAAAAGGGTCAACATACAAAATAGATTACAAAATATCTTCTTAATATAGTCATTTGTGCAGATGAATTAGCTCACACACCTCACACCATCTTTCGAAAGAAAACAACACCACCACCAGCACCAACAACAACACCAACAACAACAACAACACCACCAACAACAACACCACCACCAACAACAACACCACCACCACCACCAACAACACCACCACCACCACCAACAACAACAACAACAACAACAACAACAACACCACCACCAACAACAACACCACCACCACCACCAACAACAACAACCTCGGTAAAACCCATGTGTTTTCCCCCATAACTGTAAACGAACCATCGAACACAAACCAGGACCGAATCCAAAATGGCTCCGTGTTGCACAATATAGTGTAAACAGTGTAAATAATACATGTAACTGCCTGTATGCTTATATTTAGAAGTAAAACAGGAAGTCGTTTTAATATTCAGCCCACGTCCTGTAAAGCCGACCTATTTCTCTCCTCCTCCGGGTCTTCTCTGCACCGCCGTCCAGTATGTTTGTGATTATTTCCGGCTCGATTGTAGCGTTTTCTCTTTCTCGGTGAAGGTCAGGATTCATTGCTGAAATTCTGTTGCTTTTCTCCTGATATAAACAAGGAAAGAAATGTGCTGGACGGTTAAACGTTATTTTCTGAATGGCGTACTGTATGACGTTTCAACTCTAGCCTAGTCGAGATGAGCGTGTCTTGTTAAGGGCGAAGAGCGTCACGTGATTTTTTCCCGTCTGACATTTTTCAGCCAATAAGAGTCCAGGGGAGGAAGGGGCGGAAGTTTGAGGAGTGTTGGATTGGGTGTTGTTTCTTGTGTAGCACGAGTGGCGCAGAGCCCTCGATTCAGATCTACTGACAATATCCAATATTAATCTTTAAACGTCTTACTTTTTAAGAGAACTTCACAAACTATCTGCTCGGCTAGTATTTAGTGCTAACTTCCGGGAACTATTGAGAGGCTCCACGATCCGCCATTGCTGTGTAAAACCAATGGAGTGAACGGAGTTGACTCAATTCTCTCTCTCTCTCTTTAGGGCTGTGGAATAGCTTCAGTTCAAACATGCCATATTTTAGTGGATAAACTTAACGTTTTATTACGCAAGACTACATTAAGACCAAACAAAGCTGTACTTTTATAAACTGGAGAAACGTTAGCTACATTTACAAAGCACTCTTCATGTAGTAATGGTTCTTCCTGCGGCTGCAGTCTTTCACTTCCTGTGGGAAATGAACTCTGACCTGGTAAAAGATGGAGCCTCTATACGGACGTTTGGCAGGTACATTATCTGTATTGAATAACGTAGTGGAAAAATCTCTCCAACCTAAGTCAAAAACCAATCTCCAGAGACCAGGGGTTATGGATGTCAAAAGAACCCAAACTTTATTTAAAACAAATAAAGTGAGAACTCTGTGCTCAGTCTGAAATCATATCAGTATGCATGGGCTTTTATACCTTTCTAAAACAGTGACTATGTTTACATGGACAGCAGTAATCTAGTTATTGACCTTACTCTGAGTAAGATAATAATGTGATTAAGGTGTTTACATGAGTCGCTTTTAGAATACCCCTTTCATGTACCCGTTTTACATGTTATAGAACATAATTAGATTAACGGCACACGTCATTACGTCACCGCGCCACGCCGTCCCTCCAGAAATTCACGTATCAACATACAGTTCATCTTCGTTATGGTACCGTATACAGTTTTGGGTGTTTTTATTTAATTTTTTTTACGAACGCTTCAAGTGTTAATTATTTGTCATGCTGTACGTGCAAATAGACAACTGCTTGAAGCCGTGGGCTGCGTCCCAAACCGCGTACTTACCGTCTATATAGTAGCCGAGATACATGTATTTTTCCCCACTACAGGACTATAGTAGGCAAGTATGCGGTTTGGGACGCAGCCGAACTCTCTTGTTCGATGTAAAACAGTTGAGAACTGCCATGTGTGATCGTGTCCTGTCGCAAATTGCGGTGAAAACTCTCACACCACGTTAATAATGTGATTAAGGTGTTTACATGTCTGTAATACACGTCCATAATGGGACTAAAACAGGAGTACTCCACCTGTCTTAATTCGGTTAGTGTTTACTTCGAGTATGACCTTAATCAGATTAAGGTCATTAAAAATAGCTGTTTACATGCTAGTTTCTTAATCAGAGTAGGGTCTTAATCGGGTTAATAGTGGATTATTGTTGTCCGTGTAAACGCACTGAATGAGACCATTTCTCGACGGGCTTTTACCTTTCTCTTAAAACAAACCTAATTTCATTTGCTACAATTAAATATCCATGTCTCTATGTTTGCTTATATTTGTGGCGCAAGCACAGTTAGTAGTTTGTTTGGTTTTTTTACAAAAAGTTTCCCATGTTCGGTTCTTTGGCTTTCATTCCAGATGATGCTCAAAAGTATGGTGCGTTCCAGGCCTCAGATTTGCTTTAATTTGCCTCTAAATGCTAATTTATTGCTGTGGGGAGATGTTGCTTATGCAGAGAAAACAACAATACAGGATTCTTCTAACCAGCTGTCTAAATGCTGATTTACTGCTGTAAAGAGAGAGAGAGAAACACAAGACTCTTCTAACTCAGTACACACGTAGAATATAATCTGATTACGATGTATTCTACGGTTTTAGATTATGCTTCTAAGTATTGATTATACATATGGATTATGCTTGTTAACACATATTGGTTATTAGATTATACTTTCTTATATATTCTATAATAACAGATTGATTAGGGTGGGCCAATCAGAGACGCAAAACAGATCATGTGACGAATACTTGAAAACATCACAATACGGTGGATTACGATATCTAGCTTTGCTAACGGAGTGCCAACATGGTAGTTATTTAGAAAAGGTTCAGTTGAAGCTATGGCCGTATCTTTTCTTGTTCTGTTTTAGAAGACGTATGCATTTTTCAATTCAATTAAGTTTTTCAATTCCATTTTCAATTCACCCTGTGTTTATATGTTTCTGTAAAGCTGCTTTGAGACAATGTCCATTGTAAAAGTGCTATACAAATAAAATTGAATTGAATTGTATGCATTTTAAAGTTTACCGTCTCTCTACCGCCAATACAGATCAACGGTTTTGATGACATCGTTCTGCACTTTAGCGTCTCATCAGATTTTCTGTCCAATCAAATGCTGTCTAGAATCTGAAGTGTCCCGATCCAACATTATAAATATCACCCTGCCAAAATTGCCATTCCTGCACGAGACAAATCATATCAGCAAGTGTAGGTTGTAAATGTGTCTTTGTCTGTTCGAACAGGTGCGTTTTATTCAGTTTCACAACTGTAAGTTGGTTAACAATGAAACAGCTTGAATTTAATCAGTTTATTTCTCCGGCTTGCGTCCATGGTACGAACTGTCAAGTACGGCTTAGCCCAGGCTGTGAGGTAAGCTAAACTCTCTATTGGTTATTTAAAAAAGGGGGAGGAGCCACTCGATATGTCCTGCCTTGACTTCCTGTTTCAGTGGAAATGACCAACACATCAAATAACTTTAAATAGATTACAGATCTTTGTAACATCAAACAATCAAACATGCCATCTCAAATTGTATGTTTATGGACATATGCCCTAGCAGCTATAACAACCTCCGCTCTTCTCAGAAAGCTATCAGGAATTTCACATTCAGTCAAAAGGGCATTTGTGAGGTCACACAGATTTTGAACAAGAAGTCCTGGCTAGCAATCGATTTCCAATTCATTCCAAAGGTTTTCAGTGGGGTTGAGGTCAGGGCTTTGCACAGGCTACTGGAGTTCCTCCACACCAAATACATCAAACCATGTGTTTATGGACCTCACCTTGTGCACAAAGGCACAGTCATGCTGGAACTCCAAAGGGCCTTTGCCAAACTGTTGCTACAAAGTTTGAAACATACAGTTGTCTAAAATGGCTTTGTATGCTGTAGCATTAACATCACCCTTCCCAGGAACTAATGGGCCCAAACCCTGAAAATCAGCCCTAGAATATTATCCCTTCTCCACCAAACTTTACTCTTGGTACTATCCATTCCAGTAGATACCATTGTCATGGCATCTGCCAAACCCAGATTCGTCCATCAGACTACCAGATAGTGAAAGGTGATTCGAGCACGTATCCACTGCTCCAGTGTCCAGTGGTGGTGTGATGTACACCACTCCAACTTATGCTTGGCATTGCACATAGAGATCTTAGGCTTGTGTGCACTTGCTTGGCTATGGAAACCCATTTCATGAAGCATTTAGCACAGTTCTTGTGTTGATATTGCATCCAGAGGCAGTTTGGAACTCAAGTGACTGATGCAACAGAGGAATGGTGATTTTCAAACGCTACATGCTTCAGCACTCGGTGGCCCAACTCTGTGAGTTTGCATGGCTGAACTGTTGTTGTTCTTGGATGCTTCCATTTCACAATAATAGCACTATACTAGGGCTGACGTTTTACAAACTGACCTGTGACAGAGTTGGCATCCTATGACCGTGCCGCGTTTAATGTCACGGAGTTCTGTAGTATGACATGTTGTACCACTAATGTGTATCTTTAGAAATTGCATGATTATTGGCTTGATTTTGTGCACCTGTTAGCAATGAGTGTGGCTGAGACAAATGAACTCAGTAGTTAGGAGTGGTGTCCGCATACGTTCGACCATATAGTGTATCTTTATCCGAATACACGTTTCCATAATAAACAAAAAAGTCCGTAAATATTTGTAGTGATAAAACCGCAAAGGTTTTGACAAAGTTTTTTCCAAAATGGGTAGTACTAAAATAAATGAACAGGCTCTGGGAATTTTGTCTAAAAAGTACAAAAAAAGGGGATCCGTTTTCCTCCTACCGTCTGAAAACATGCAGGTAGGCGGAATTGGCTGCACTGGGATCCCACCTTGCACCCAGTGTAGGCTCCGGATCCACAGTGATCCTGACCAGGGTGTCCTCCACGTGGTCTAACAAGCCTGATTCAACTAATCAGCTAATTCACAGCCCTTCCTGACTTGAAGTGAGTATATGAGAGCAGGGAAAATACTCAAATGTGCAGGACAGAGGGTGATCCGGGACCAGAGATTTAAATGGACTTTCTTGGTATGATTTCCACCAGCTCCAATCAATCTGGGGAACTTTAATGATATTTTTTAAAATGAAATATCCAGTTGATCAGTGCTCGAAGAATGCCGATAACACCTCCATGTAAACGATGATTATAACAAGATTTCGATATTGCTCGCCCACCGTTTCCATCTCGACAGTGTTCTTATGTGTGTGTTTGAATGTTTTACCCCTTAGACTTACCGATTATCTGCCGGAGGAATCCAAAGCCATTCTCACATCCCATCATGCATCAGTGCAGTACCAGGTGTCAATACAGACTACGTTTGTTGAGCCTTTTGATCCGATAATTGGGGCTCAATATATTGTACTTGGAGAGCTTGAAAAGTCACAGGGTATGTCTGTATTTTCATTGTGCATTTTTTTTTTTTGTTCACGGTTAATACACGATAATCAAACGACTCAACGGTCCTGCTTATTCTGCTTTCAGGGGACGGTGAAGCCGTCGTGCGTGCACGGGTCTTTAATTGTGTGGACGGCGTCGACGTTGCACTGCTACAGAAGGCCGTAAATGAACAGAGGAAGTTTTTCAGGGAACGAAATGACGAGGCTGATGCATGGTAACATCAATTTTCCAAACAACCATATCACATGGAAATATACAGTGGGAAAGATCAGTCTTGTGTCTTGGGTCAAATGATATAAAAGCAGAGTCGGGGAATGTAAATCCATGATTGTTAAAATGCCATTATAAAATGAAAGAAAATATCCATTATTAGCACTTCCATTAGACACCAAGACTGTTTAAAGCACTATACGAGAAATTTTCCTAAAATACTCATGCATAAGAAATAGTTAATGATCTACAGTTTTAGTACTATTTAAAAAAAAAAAAAAAAAAAGGCAGTTAATCATTAACTATATTGCCATGATATTTTCAACAGATTTGGGCCAAGACTCGTCATGTGACATCATCACAATGCGCATTCAGCCAAAGCCCTCTCCGATTCACGTGCGTCTAACATGAGTACAGCTAAAAGGTCTCATTTACCAACAACAGTCATTGCGAAAGACCGTGTAAAACACTTTAGTGGAATTGCAATTTGAGGTTTGGAATCTCACCTACGCCCTGTGTGCACGGAGCTGGCACGTTCTCCCCGCGCTTCGTGGGTTTCCTCCCGGTATTCCGGTTTCCTCCCCCAGGTCAGAGACGTGCACCGTAGACCGATTGGCATTTCCAAATTGTCCGTAATGTGTGAATGAGTGTGCGCTTGTGCCACGCGATGAGTTGGCACCCCGTCCAGGACCCCGAGTACCCTGAGATCGGCTCCGGTATTCCCCAAAACCCTGTGTAGGATAAGTGGTATGGAAAATACCACAATGGATGATGACCTTGATGACAAAGCTATTATACAGGTTTACATTGGAAGTAGTAGACTTAAAAGTAATAACTTTGTGCAATGCTAGATTTAACTTCAAGATAAAATGTCACCGGGTCATTGGTATAAATTAATATGGGTGGTTTGAAGTACATCAGATTTGAATGTGTGCCAGGGATGAAAAAAATGAATCCATGTATGTACAGATCATGTAAAAGTCATATTTTCTGGTTTTGTGCCGTGTTCGTGTGTAAAATGAATAAACTGTATATTATTTTCAAACCAAACTCACTAAAGTATTATGTACTGGTTGTTTTATGTGCTCCTGTATTAACAAGACAAGATCCCTTTTTTTTTTTTTTTTTTAAACATTTTAATGAACAGTGGTATTTTTTAACATTGTCATGATGGGTGAATAGTTATTGATATTTTAAGCAAATAAGGGGGGAAAAAAAATACCCATCCCATCATCCCAAGTAAAATAAACAGTTTAAGATTTTTTTTTTTTCATAACCATTAAGCTTTTCAGATGAATATATGGTTATTCCTCACATCATGCAAATAAAGTAAACAAATATCTCCACAGCAGCAGTCAAAGCCCTTAAATGAATGCTGTTTATCCAAATTGTGATAAGTTATTTATATTAAAAAGAACCAGTGCATGCCAGATAGCATAATAAGCAAAATGCTGAGTAATCCCTATTAGCTGTGAAATATTAGTACTAACATCGAGACACTTTTGTGTGCACAAATATTAATATGTTAATAATGTAGTGTGACTTGGCATCTTTTTGTCCTGAGATTTACAACAATCTGATCATTATTAATATAAATATGAATGGTTTGTGCGGAGTGAATTACAGTTCGTTTGAAAAGAATCTTCAGAAACTGCAATGCTCTTCACTCTGGCTGTAAACGTGTCTTAAGAGTAGTTGCTGTATCTGTGGCTCTTGTACGAAGGCATGTAGCCAGCATCCGCGGATTGTGCAGGAAGCATCGGGAGGCCTGAGTATGGGTCGTTCTTGCAGAGTGCCATGGCCTGCTGGTAGCTGATCTTCTTCTTTGTAATTGGGTCCACTAGGTCCTTGGTGTAGTTTGCCTCGTCCTGAAGCTCTCTCATCATTGCATTGTCGATCATTTTGCCTTTGGCTGCATCTACAATGCTTATACGGCCTGCTTGGTTGGGGTTGACGAGGCCACCGGTAAGGTACTGCACCTGCATGTAACGCATGGCATTGTCTTTAGGCATCCACCCCTTCTGAACAGCCTCTCCAACTGACAGACGTGCTTTAGTTACTGGATCTTCAACCCCGGTGAAGGCTTTCTGGGCGTTGAGCAACTGCTGCAGCTGGGTGGAGTCGATCAGGCTTCGATCTACTGCTTTATGGACCGAATATCTTTCTCTGTTGTTAACATCCACAATACCACCAGTGGCCGCTTGTGCCTCCAACAACCTTTGGGCTGTAGTGGGGTCAATCATCTTTCGGGCCAGGGCCGAGCGCACTGAAATGCTTGCATTGGTATCGTTATCGTAAACTCCACAAATAGGGGGTAGTTCATCAAGGGTATTGGTGATGCTTTTGGTATATGAGGGGGGTTTCTGCGAAGTTCTTTGGCTGGTAACTGATGTGATCGTAGACAGCTTATTCTTTTCTCCAGCCACGAGAAGGGCAAACTCTGAGATGGGCATCTTTCCATCTTTGTATTGCTGTAATTGATGTTGAGTCAGTTTGCCATCTCTGAGAGCAGATTTGATGGAATATTGCTTGCCGCTCTTGCGATCTTGCAATACAGACATCTCCCCCTCAGGTCCCAATGTAGTGATCTCCTCCCAGTCACATTCCAATTCCTGCAAATTGATGTACTGGGTACGATCAATCAGCCCTTGGATGTAAGCATCATAGGGTGACATGTCTTTACCAGTTTCAGGGTCCAGGATGCTAATTCTGGTGGAGACGTTTTTCTCCTGCGTACGCGTTTCTGAAGCACTTTCCTCTTTTTTCAAGCTGTTCCTGAGCTCTGTGATGGTCTTTTCCCGCTTGTAAATCCTATCCTTCTCGTCCAGAATTTCTCTCTCCAAGCGCTGAACATCAGACTCCATCTTTATGCTCTTCTGCCTGTTCATTTGAGATCTTTCGCTCATTAGTCTGGAGTGCTGCTGGAATGAGATGCTGGTTTCTTTCTGCTCGCTCTCCAGAGCTCTCAGTTGTCGTTGGAGATCCTGTTTTTCTTTTAGAAGGGAATCCCTTTGATATACAAGATTAGTCTCCTCTTGAGAAGTCATTGTACTTCTGCTCCGCAGCCGCTCCTGTTTCTCCTTAAGACGACGGATTTCGTCCTCGACATCTAACCTGGCATTTCTCTGCTGGAGCACCTGCTCTCTAAAGCGAGAGAGCTGAGTTTCTACTGCTGGGTCTTTTTCTACCCTGACCACCTCTTTGTAGACTGTTCTCTCAAAAGATTTCTCTTTTTGCAGGATGTCGATCTGGATTTTCAAATTCCTGATGTCTCGCTCCAGCCTCATGACATCATTGCTCTCTTTGTCGAAGTCTGTCCTCAGGCCACTGGTCAGTTTTTCCAGTTTTGGATCCCGCTCTACTTTCAGAACTTCCTCCATGACAATATTCTCCTGGACTGGTGGTGGTGCGTTCTCTAGCTCATTGATACGGTATTTAATTTGTGATAGCTCTGTCTCCACCAATATCTTCTTTTGCCTCTCGTCACTTTCCCTAATAGTCCTCTCCTTATCCTCTATCAAAGCTCTTAGTCGCTGCACTTCCTGATCTGCCTTCCTACGATTGTTTAATTCCTCATCCAGACTCCTTCCCAGCCTCTCAAGGTCTATAAGCTGCCTTGGATCTTTCTCTAATTTCAACACTTCTTGTACGACCAACTTCTCTTCTGGTCTTTGTCTCTCCAGCAGTATGTATTTGTTCTGAAGATCGTATACCATTTCCTCTATGGTTCTGCGTGTCTGTGCCTCGTCGCGTACCTCCTTCCTTAGACGATCTGCTTCCTTCTCCAAGAGTGGATCGTTGATGTGCTTGATCACCTCTTTAGTGACCACCTTAGTCTCTATCTTTGACTTCTCTGCTCTCAGTTCATCCCGCTCTCTCTTGAGACGGTTCAGCTCATCTTGTAAGGAATTGTAGGATCTCTGCAGGGAATAGACTTGGTCCGAGAGCTTTTGAATCTCTCTCACGTTCTCTGGACTACGTTCTTCTTTCACCACCTCTTGAACCACTTCCTTATACTCAATCGTTGGTTTCTGAGAGCGGACAGTTTCCAAATCAACTCTGACCAAACTGATCTTTCTTTCATAATCAGAACTCTGCCTGACAGCATCCTGGAGTTCTCTCCTTAGTCGTACTATCTCTGCTTCAGTCTCTGGGGAAATCCTGTAGATCTCGTTAACAATCTCCTTGATGTCTATCTTTTGTTTAAGCTGCTCAACTTGGACATACCGTGCCTGAAGATCAGTCAGTTCATTAAGAAGCAATTTATTCTGATGTCTCTCTTCATCGATGCTAGCTCGAAGACTGGTAGCCTCCTTAATGAGTGCAGGGTCTGTTTCAACTTTCTTCACTTCTTTGGTCACATATTTGGGCTCTAAGGTAGGGATGAGTCGCTCAAGAGTGGTGATTTGACTCTTTGTTTGAACTATTAGGTTGTTCAAAGCCCGGGCCCTTTCACCCTCATCTTCAATGTCCATCTTAAATGACATAACAGCCTTCAGCATCTCAGGATCTTTCTCTACTCGAACAACCTCTTTCTGTACCACCCTTTCTTTGATAGTGGGCCTCTTTTGCTCCAAGAGTATCATCTCTGTTTTTAGTTGACCTCCTTGACTTTGTACAACTTTGACCTCATTCATCAATGTGTTTATCTCCTCCCTCAGCCTTTTAGCCTCCACATCCAACTGAGGGTCTCTCTCGTATTTGGTCACTTCTCTAGTCACCAGTTTTGGTTGAGCTCCCTTAAGTTCTGTTTCCATGCTAGAAAGCTTTCTGGTGATCACCTCAATCTCACTTTGGGTTGTAGTCCGTCGCAAGGCCTCCTCGTGGACTTTCTTCTGAAAGTCCGTTAAATCGGCCTCGAGCTTTGGATCACGGTAGTACTTTAGAACCTCCTTCTCTTCCACACGTTCAACACCTCTTCTGCTCTTGAGGGACATCATCCTGTCTTGAAACACTCTAAGCTCAGTTTCAACCTGGGTACGTCTGCCAATTTCTTCTCCAAGTTGCCTCTGTAGACTATCAACCTCGGCTATACTTTTTTGTTGCAGTTGCTGCTGCTGCTGTACGACGGCTACTTTCTCCTCTTTCTATAGAATGGGAACAAGAGAATAAATCCAATCATACAGAGTCTTGTTTGTATGTGCCATCACAAATCCTTTGAATGGTAATGCCCAAAATGTATCACATATTTTTAAAAAATATATATTTTGTCCAGAACGACTTGAGGTACAGACTTGAGTGTCATAGTAATGGGGCAGAAAGCATATAATGTTTTATATATCGTATATTAAAAGTTATTTATTTATTTATTTATTTAAATGAGGTGGATTTATACCTGTGCAAGAAGCGTCTTGGCTAAGTCCATCTGGTTGAGAAGCTGGTCATTTGCAGCCGCTGTATTAGCATAGCGGTTCACTAGAGCTTTTTCCTATATCACAGAAAGAAAAAAAAGAAAAAAAAAAGGAATTTAATGAACGTGAACTGCATTTGATTTGGTTAGGTGACGTGATGTTACACTTTCAATAAGTCTCACCTGTTTTGCTACAGACTCTGCCAGGGTAGGGGTGGACACCCTTCTATCTGCTGCGTCAAGGTTTTTCAGAGTAGCTTTGTACTTGTCGGAGTTAATATCGTATTCCTATACAGAGTGGGGGGGGAGGGGAAATGTACATGTTGAGTTCAAGGTATTTAGGGTTCGTTTAGATGGTACATTTACAATAAAGAGAACTTTAAGCTTACATTGAGGATATCCTGCAGATCCTGAGAGAGATCGACCATCCTGTCCACTTCATAACCTTTCCTTTTAATGTCCTCTACTACTCTCTGTGGGAAAACAAAACATTTTTTTTTTTTTTTTTAATTTATCATCATGGATGCTAACTATTCATAAGCTGTAATTTGGGCAGATAAAGTATTGTTGCAGCAATCATCGTGCATGTATATAGATTAAGTCCACTGACCTCTTGAGAAGCCTGCTTTGTTTGGACTTCGTATAGATTGTCCGAGGGCCTGACCTTGTTGTTGGGCAAATTGTCCAGGAATGTATCAAGTGATTGGGTAGCGTTCTGGAAGTCATTATTCTTGGTGCTAGCTCCTTGCAAAAGGCTCTCCCTATGCATAATTGTGAAATTGAGTTAATTACAATAATAACCTCATCATCGCGTTTCAATTAGAACAAAACGATTCACTTGGTGAGAAGATGCTAATTCCCTTCATTTGTTTGGAGCTATAATCATACCTGTCGACTAGCTGGTTGTTCAGGTTAGCATAGCGGTTCTGCAGGCTTTTAACCTGAGTCTCCTGCCTGCGTATGTCAGGGCAGTACTCCTGATATCCCTGCTGGAGGGAACTGCAAAGTTTTTCTGTCGTCTCCAGCTCCTTGTTCAGCTTCTGCATCTCGGGTTGGGCAGCAGCCACATCTTTCTTCAGATTCTGAGGAAGTTAATAAAGGGTTAACAACGACAAAAAATTGGCCCACTAGCAAGGGCGTTAAGGTTTATGATGTCAAACCTTTTTCAGCTTACACCATCGTGAAAATGCTCAAATTCCCTCGCTTACTTGCAGTTCGTGGATGCGGTTCTGGAGGGCGCTGGGAAAATCTGAAACGGGACCATCTTTACTCAGCTGCTTCTCAAAACCAGAAACGATTCCATCCACCTTTCTTATTTGGTTCTCCAAGTTCAGGGATGCATTTGCCCTGCAACAATATCCATTCATTTTAAGGGTGAGATCTTTTATTGAGCAACTGCAGAACATATGACCATACACTACAGTTGTATCATACTACTAAACCACAAATGTCCTCAATTATGTTTTATAAGCTTTATTTTTAGCCTACTTTTTGGTGTAGAGGTCATTAAGAGCAGCCAGGCTGTCTTGTTTGTTTTTGGTTTGGCTCAGTCTCTCAGGAAAACTGGATGATACTGGGCCGTTGAAGTCCTGGGATACGAATGGATCGAGCTCCTTCTGTACAGCTGCCTTTTGTTGCTCGAGCTGCCGCAGAGCTGCTGCAGCTTTCTGCAGGGACATGGAATAACAAGGATACATAACTGAAGTATATCTATTTAACCTCCAAGTTTGAAGCTATAAAGGTACTGGGAGCTGATAGTTGCACAGATGACGTACAGTTGTGACTAAAAGTTTGCATACCCATTGCAGAATCGGCTAAATCTTAATATCGTTAATAAAATATGAATAAAAATCCCATTTTGTTTATTTAATGCTGCCCTGAATACGCTATTTCACATAACAGATGTTTACATATAGTCCACAAGACAAGATAATAGCTGAATTTATAAAAAGTTATCCCGTTTACAAGTTTACATAATTGTTCATGAGTCTTAAAATATGCAGAGGATGCTGGAAAAGTAAAGAATGTGCCGGACCTGGAGAGCCATATCTTCCAACTTTGTGGTAACAGATTGGGGAAGACCCACATATGGGTGTGACGGTCAGGTGTCCACAAACTTTTGCCCACATAGTGCTGGTAATAGGCAGAAAAGCCTGAATGTGGACCAAAACGCGATCTTTCATCTTTTTTTTTTGTTTTTCCGTTTATTTTCTTTCTTACCTCTTGTTCCTTCAGACGGTAAGTAAGGTCTCCAGCAGGGTTGCTGCTGTCCAGTGGAGCTCTCATGCGGTTCAGGATGTCCAGTTCTGCCAGGGTCAGGTCTTTGTCCAACTGACTTAGACGCCCACTGAGTTCTGTAGCTTTAGTGTTGTCCAGAGATCTGGCTACAGAACCTGGAGCACAAACAAACATTAGAGGTCAGTGTGTGTATATATTTGCATAACGTGTCTCATCTGCGTGTTTGCTTTTGGAGTGTGTGTGTGTGTGTGTGTGCCGCGTGAATTATTCACCTGATTGCACTGCTCGTGCGGTTTCAGGGACCTGAGTCTTCAGTGAGGCCCTGACTGCTGCACGCCTTTTCTTCAGGTCATCCAGCTCTTTGCCCAACCTACACACACACACACACACACACACAGGCGATTCTGACCACTTCATTCTCAAATATACCCTTGAATTAACCACGTATATTATGTTCTGAATATTTCTCTGTATCGACATGATTGTTTCCTTTATACTTTTTGTATAATCTAACGCCGTAAAAGCCGTCACACGCTTTACCATTCGGAATCGGACTTACAGATCCACTTTGTCAATGGCCTCTGTGTCGGGTGGAGGAATCAGGAAGCACACTCCAGGAAAGGAGTTGATGGCCCCGTCAGTTGATTGTACTTCCCAGTTCGCGTTGTTGCTGTTGGACCTCAGGGTGAGCTTTTCGCCTCTGGATATGGATGCCTGGAAATCAAATCGTGTGCGTGTGTGAATACATCGCAACATGCAAACTTAAATGATAACATCGCATTTGAAAATCAACAAACGTTTGTTGGTCTATGAAAAGCTTCAAAGGTTTTGTAGGCTAGAACTAGAAAACGAATGTGGTTAAATCGTGAGTTTCGGATCACGACCGGTGCCTTGATACGGCAGCTGTAGATTAATGGTTAAAGGAATAATGAAATGTGAAGTGTACATCTTCTCCTTTTTAATGTAGACTCGTATAACCGAGTAATGTTTTTTGGGAATATTATGAGACGGTTCAGACGTGCCAACATCAAGGAAAGGAAAGGGCATGGGGTGTAAAAAGTCTCTCGTTTTCATTTGTTTCTAGTAGCCGTACACCTCACGTTGACGTTATCTGCGTGAACTATGACCTGTGGGTTCACAATCCTTAGGCTTGTAAGCCGACAGGAAAAAAAAGAAAAGTGGTGTGGAACTGAGATCTCTTTAAAATGAAACGGTTTGCTTCGTTGTTACGCTACATAACATAATACGCAACATATGCTAGGGTTTTTATTTCCCTCTCTGCCTGCTCTGCATGTTCTTGTTAGCAGTATTGTCAGCTTAGAACTCTTTATGTGCAAATAGCATTGAGGCAAGTGTGTGGAGATTTAGACATTCGTTGGCCAAACGTCCTGCGAGGTTCTGTGTCAGTCGTGAACGAATGTAAGCGCGTCGGCGGAAAGTGTGTTCGATTAAGACACCTTGGGAGTGCTCCAGTCGCACAGAGACTCGACGGTGGTGGACCGGTTCGGGGCTGTGCGGCGGAGTTTGAGAGGGGCGATGGTGGTGCTGCGTTTTCTCAGATCTGCCAAGAGTTGCTCACTGCGCTGAAGAGGCCTTTCCTCTGCCTGAGAGAGAGTGAGAGAGACACGAGGGATTAAGGGGGAAAGAAAGATAATGATTAAACCACAGCCTACTCCCGACATACTGACAATTCAGTACATAGTGTCCTTCTGAAATGTCTCAATGCACTGCAGTCAGTTCATGTCCCAACCCAAGTAGCTTAATGACCTACGGGAAGCCTTCTGGTAGACTTGTATTATTTCACACATCACACTTTTCCCCCCTTATATGATATCATATTGATGTTTTTAAAGTTAATAGGCTCTTACCTCTAGCTGTAGCTGAGTCTCGGTGTAGGACTTTTTCGAAAGAGATTTGGGGTCCAAAGTGGAACTGAGGCCCGTTAACGATTCAGACAAGGTCTCGGCATCCAGTTGGTACTGTGCACGGAAAAGATGGTTTAAAAAGATAAAATATCTATGATGTATGTCAGTATTTTATACAGTACATACACTGCATCAGTTCGAACATACTTCATACGCGTGAAACCCGAGGTGCTCGATGTTTGTTTACCGCCAATACGGCTCATAGTATGAGCTAAATAATACGTATATACTGTACAACTCTAACAGCATAAATAATCTCTACCATTTCACTCTCCAAGCATGGACTCCCTGGCTATTCATCACAGCTCCCACTTCGACACCCATGATTTTATAGAAGAGACGAAACAGAAACCTTTGTCTAATATGAACAAGGGAAATACTCAAATCAAGTTTTACTTCCAACCGCTCATCCGGCTTGTACTGGAAAATATAAGTGGGCCGAAAGAATCTGGCTCAGCCTAGATACTGAGTGCAGATACCGAGTCCTTAAATTTATGGAATATTTATTATTATTATTATTATTATTTTCGAATCTTGCTGATTCACTGCAAAAAAAAAAAAAAAAAAAATCTCGAATATAGTCAAACGTATCTTTTATGTCCTATTATAAGGTTACAATAAAGCAAATATAAGATTATGCTTTCTGCTGTCAAGCGTGAAATAGTCTTGTTCTATTGGCAGATAATTGGGCTAATTTTAAGCTGGTTAAATTATTTCACTTGCTAAGATGTTTGCAGTGTTGAGAACGTGTTTAATGCCTTCCAGGTTTGAAAAACTAAGGACTAAGAGTCTGCTTTAGAGTATGGAACACATTAGGTTAGGGGGATCTCCTCAACCACCACTAGCGCATAGCATCCACGGGATTTCGCAGAGATTTTTTATGATGGTTCCAGCCAAAAAAAACTACTTGAATTGCACTAAAGTGTTCTGCACCGTTCTTTCGCAGTGATGTATGTTGGTAAATGAAACCTTTTTAGCTGTACTCGGGTGCGACGCACGCGAATCGAAGAGGGCTCGGGCTCGGGCTCAACGCGTGTCGTGATGGTGTCACGTGGTGCGTTTCGGCCCAAATCTGCGGAAAATCGCACGCTCCTCCTGATATTGCTGAGTTTGCTTGATTTTGCATTCATTTACATTTATGCATTCAGCAGACGCGTTTATGAGGAAACACAAGCAAAGTGACGTATCAAGCGGAGAACGATACAGGTAGTGTTACAATACAAGATTTATAATTAAGCTCTAGAGCAGTAAAGTGTGCAAAGTCGAGGTGTAAGAGGCAGTGTAGTTTTTTTTTTTTTTTTTTTTTTTTAAATAATGTAGGGGTTGGTTAAGTGTTCACGGAAGAGGTGGGTCTTTAGCCGTTTTTTTTAAGCTAGTGACAGATTCATCGGTCCAGATTGAGGTCGGAAGTTCATTCCACTACTGAGGGACAGTTAGTGTGAAGGTTCTTGAAAGGGACCTCGAGCCACGCTGAGTAGGTAGTACTAAGCGTCGGTCGTTAATCGATCACAGATTGCGTGAGGGAACGTAAGTCTTCAGGAGAGTGTTGAGGTAGGGGATGCTGTTCCAGACGAGAGCAATTTTTGAAATCGCAAAAAATCCTGGAGGGACTGAGTATTACAGACTTAAATAATTGATTAGTTCTAATTAGTTACTGCACGTAACGAACCGCAGAGGTCACTCAACACTAGCTAGCTAGGACCTGTAGAAGTGATGTCAATTAAACCTTATGAAATATGCATTCAGATGATCGATCCCACGCTCAATATTTTGCACAGTAGAGTCTTAACAAAAGGTCCATTGCACGTTAATACGCCTAACCTTTGTCAATATTTTTCCCCCGATACATTTTATAGCTCATAATTTCAGCTCCATTAATCACAGGTTAAAATTCATGCTTGTAAATCATACGAGGAAAATTTGATGTCTTGTCTGACCGCTACGTGACCCCGCCATGAATGACCCCTTCAGAGAGCGTCCGGTGTCCCCGACACGTCACCACACCCAGGGCGTTACAAGGCTGGCTAACTTTCAAGTCCTGTGCTTGTCCTGTATCCCGTTACCTTTTTGTAATCCTCCACATTGTCCAGGTGTGTTTCTTGGCAGATGCAGAGGTTCAGAAATTTCTGCCATTCGTTCCTCAACGTGTCTCTGTGAACCTGAAACGTGAAACAGAGACTTTACACATGCTGAAATTGAGCACCGATCACTGGGTAATGTCACTGCTCAGACATGGTGTTTCAGCCTCGTAAAACAGCAAATAACAAAAAGAAAACGACGGAAACAAAATCACCACATCGACACGTACCCATCACGTCTTATCAGTCATTCACGGAGAAATGATACGATGTATTTATATCAAAATACACCGCAGCGCTGTTGGATTCTCAATTCCGATGTTGTTCCGAAGTTCTGACGTTAACGTCCGTTCTAATCCACATCACAGGATTATATTCTCTCACCTGAACGGTGCTTGCTGCAGGGTGTTTCATCTCGATCAGACGATCTCCGTCATCCTGCAGCTTGTTCACCTCGCTCTCGTGGGACAGCAGGCTGTTGTTTTTAAAGTTCTACAAGCAAAGCACAGAGTTACGGAAAACACTCAGCCTTGCTTTTAAAGGCGGCGACTGGACGGATCGAATAAATGGGAGTCGAGAGCCTCACCATGTAGCGACGCCGGACGTCCGGCGGATCCACCATGCGGTCGCTCCAGTCCTGCTGGAGGATCTTCGCCTGTTCGTCGCTCAGGTAGCCTACCTCTTTATTACAGCTGTGCATGTACTCGTACAGGCTGTTCAGGTAGTGTTGGCGCCATTTTGAGTTGTCCTGCGTGACGACAACAAAACACACACGTGGACGCAGGCCTTCTTAGTTAGCTTGTTCTGATTACCCGGTGTTAAAAGCACCGATGAAACAGATGTGCAAAACGTTCACGATAAATACCTCGGAAAATAAAAACAAATTCACGTCGATTCACATTATGTAAAGGAATGGTTCAGGAAAAAAACACGAATAATAATAATAGTTTGAAACACATGTATAAAAGTTTTGGGCGACACTGACGACTATTTTCTGAATCTTTTTGATTTTGACAATTTTATGAAAATGTTCAGATTTGTGGTAAAGGAAACGTTCAAAAATATAAATGGATTTTTTTTTTTCTCTTTTGTTGCTGAACTGTTCCTTTAATATCAGCATTCCAAGGCTTCCTGATTTAAAAAAAAAAAAAAAAAAAAAAAAAAAAATTTAAGACTGAAAGAGTAAGATCTTACCAACAGATTGCCGTATTGCTTCTTGAGGGCAGCATATTCCTCCTAAAACAATAAAGCAAGATATCAGCATTTATTTAATCAAAATATATTGCAAATCTGAGGTATACTGCAAAAAAAAACAAAAAAAAACCCATCTTAGCAAGTTAAAATATCTTGAATATAGTCAAAACGATCCAGCATTTCCTATTAAAACATTACAACAAACCCAATATAAGATTATTAAACCTACTTCTAGACATATTTCACTATTTTTAAGCTTTCTTGTTCGACTGTGCTCATTTTAAGCACTGATTTCTAAATGATCTGCCAATAGAATAAGAAATATGTCCAGAAACAGGCTTAATGATCGTATGTTTGGTTTGTTGTAGTGTTCTAATAGGAAATAGTTTTCTAATCGGTTTGACTAGATTCGAGATATTTTCACTTGCTAAGATGTGCGTTCGACCTCGGAGATATAAACGAGGGCTCTGAGAACGACAAACTTTTAAGAAAGATGTCTGTTGAGTGGATGGAATGTGGCTGACCTTAGAGCTGGTGCTGTCTGGGCTGAGCTGCGTGTTGTAGGCTTCGATCTCCTTGTGGAGTATATTATGGGCTGCGATCTGTTTCTCCAGTTCCGCCATGGTGGGTCCGTACGCCTCTGAGTTGACCTCTTTCTGCAACACGCACACGTATAGCGAGGCACTGAGAAACATTCACATTTCCAGTATTGAAGCCTTAGTGATCTAAGGGGCTAGTGGTAGAAATTCCTGGACCTGTTTGGAATGTGTGACCCAAGTGCTCAATGAGAGCTGCACCCTGTTCTTCTAAACAGGTACAAATGCAAAACAATCTTGGATATGTAACCTTTCGGCTCCAGGTCATATCGTTTTCCCCCTGTAGACGCAAATAATATTCTGTCGTCTGTTTTTTAAAGCACAATTACTTACGAATTTGACAATACACCATATCTTGATCATTACTAGTACGTACTAGTTACTAGGTAGCATGAATGCCTTGTATAGGAACAATATGTATGGCAGATTTGCTACAAGTTGCTGAAGTGTGACGTCACATCGCCAAGCCCTATACGTACCTATAGCACCTTCTATTTAGACTATACCTGAAAGGAGAGCTACTTTTATCAAACATAATTGTCTTATTTATAAATGTATATGTAGATAAGGCTTTAACGCTATAGCAAGCATGTCGCATATCATATTATACCCCAGCGCTACCAAAAGCTCAATTCTGATTGGTCAGAATGTGTCGATTGCGTTTCTATGACAAGAGCATGTGCTTGTTGTAAGACGTTATGGTTTCTATAGTAACGACATACACAAGGAATTGGACGGCAGACATTCTGGATTTAAAAACGTGCGTAATGTTGATTTTTCTTTTTTTACAGTTACATTTATAGAGCGCTTTTCTAGACACTCAGAGCGCTTTATACAGTATGGGGGGGAGGGGGTCTCCTCGATCACCACTGGTGTGTAGCATCCACCTGGATGATGCAACAGCAGCCATCGTGCGCAAGAATGCCCATCACACGCCAGCGATTAGTGGAGAGGAGAGAGTGATGTAGCCAATTCAGAGATGGGGATTATTATGGTAATTATTAGGATTGTTAGATACGGGGACGTTTTCTGTGAGGAGAATTTTATCTCGGATTTTTGGAAGGAGTCTCCAGTGTCAGCGCTTTGTAACAAATGTTTCCAGACATTGGAAAGCCTTAAGAATGGAGCAGTTTTGACTGTTTATAGCTGCTATGACGTGATAACTTGTTTCACCTTTGCCGCTTACCTGTTTCTGGTTGAACACCTGGATCCAGTTGATGCGCGGCTGCAGGCCGATCTCGTTCATCTGCTTGTAGAGATCACGGTAAAACGCGCAGTCCTTCAGCCAGCGCTCATGAAGTCGACTCACACTAACACGCAAATACAAAACAGCTTCAGCATCACAACCTATAAGCCACGCATACACATATATGACACCGTGACACTCATTTTTCCTTGCTGTATATGTACAGGTACATGTCATGCGCCATCTAGTGGCCATGCTGTGAACTAGTGTATAACGCACACTTACTTCAGGGTTCAAATAAATATTGTGAAACGTTTTGTCAGTGAATTCCTATTCTGTACGGCTTTATATAGCTAAGCTGAGGTTTATTAATGATACTAAAATTGTATGCATTATATTTGATATCTACTGTAGGCTTTATCTATAGGCGGCCGGCTCGTTGCTATTTATAGTATTTCATAAAATGGTTAATGATCAATTATTTGTTTGTAATTAATCAATAGCTTGGTGCATTCAGATCTAAATTAATATCAGGGAAGAAAAAAAAAGGAAAAAGTATCTGGGGTATACTAAACAAAATATTTCTGCGTTGCAGATAAAATAATTTTTTTTTTTCATGAAAAAAATCTATAGTGTACAGTGTGTATCTGCATGTACGATATTATTAATTAACACATTATAATTATAATTAAACATAAACAAAACAATATTGTGATATGCTTTGACAAAATTCTACATGCTTATAAAAAAAATTTTTTTTAAAAAAAGGCGAGGAGCAAAAAGACAAGTATAGTAAACAATTCTTCTATAGAGACTGTGGACAGAAAAAAAATAATGGTCCCAGATAGTCTAATAAAATGACCTTTTGGTTTTCACTTTCATTTTTCATACCATTAAAGGTTTAATTATGAATGATGTGAAGTTGAACGTTCTAAGTCTTTGGTTCTAGAGTAAATTGAAATTTGTTTCATTGTTTGCTAAATATTGTTGAATCGGGAACATAATTCATCTAGATGGCGTAAGAAGAAACCTCCGAACGTTAGGAGGCAGTTTAGTGGGCGTGTTGTATAATGAAACAGACACGCCTCTTGTTGTCATCCATGGATTGATACTACTACATGGAGAAGCTTGTCCACTTTTATGTGAACTGTTTCTCCAGACGCATCTTGTGGGACGATTGTCATTTTCATTTAGGACATCTATCGATTGGCGTTTGTGTACTCACTCTTTCTCGATCTCTCCTGCCTGGGGGTGTTTCATTTTCTTGGCTTTGTCCAAATCCAGGAAGAGATCCTTGAGGAGCCCTTCGGCCTCGGAGAGGCACTCGGAATTCTCACTCTGGTGTTTAAAGGGGATGTTTTTCTTGTCATTTTCCGCATCCTGAAAGACATAACAAGGCAGAAATGACAGTTGAGAATCGTCTTTGTACAACAGCACTGGCTCTTGCTCTGCTCACTTCTCCTAGAGCCATTTTGGACTCAGCCACAGTGATAGCGCAGAGATAGAGATAGAGATAAATGTAGACTCACGACGACCAGCAGGTCTTCAGCCCTCAGCACGTCTTTTTCCACCGTGTCAGCATTCTTCTGCATGCGTGCGATCAGTAAGGTCAGGTCGCTCACCTGAGACCTGTAGAAATCAGGGTCAGAGGTCATGGTTCAGAGTTTATCCTTCAGTAATCAACAATTTATAAATGGTATTCAGAGTCTTTGATGTCACGGTGCAAAAATGTTGCTCGGCGCCAGGTTTATGGCAGCAAAAGAAAGAATGGTGTCACGTGATCAAGCAGATGTCATATGAGCAAGTCGCTAAACTGAACCAGGGTCACGTCAGGGAACCAGGGTCACGTCAGGGAACCAGGGTCACGTCAGGGAACCAGGGTCACGTCAGGGAATCAGGACGTGCTGGCATTTGTCTCGGGTAAGGCAGTGATAATGCTCTGCTGGGGATTTTCTCCAGCAAATAGCATGTGTCAAGATACAATACATCCATCTGTGTACATAACAGGACAACACAGCGGTCCTGATTGATCAGGGTCCCGTAGTGAGGATGTGACGGAAGCACCATGGGCACATGTATGGGTGTTACACAGTCAGAAACAGGAAGTGAACAAATAACAAAGCCATTGTATTCACTACAACCACCATGTAGCTTCATTATGTGTATATATATATATATATATATATATATATATATATATATATATATATATATATATATATATCTCGATCGTAGTCATCTGTCCATCAAGCAAGGAAAAGGGCCACCATTTGATCGGATGTTATATCTCTACCCTTACATCGACAAGATAGACCTATCACGTGTTTAATTAAGTGAAAATTTCTTCATTTCATGCTCATAGCTGAAAGAAAGAAAAAAAAGAAGTGGCAGAACAAGCCGAGGACTCGAACAGGTTTGGCGTTATGGCTGACATGCTAAGCTGGTATGTGCAGTTTGGGTGTGGAGACAATGAGACTAATGATACCTGGGTTCTGTGAATTCAGTGCATGTCTGTCATTCCACAACTTCCCCCTCCACTTTCTCTCTTTGTAATAGCTCTAATCAGACTGTGTCTATCTCTCACTCTCAGTCGTTATCTCTCTGTCTCTCAGTCAAACTCTCTCTCTCTCTCTCTCTCTCTCTCAGCACAAACACACAGCTGTGATTGAATGTATCGTATGTAATTGTATCACAGAGTGCATATGGGGATTGTATATAAGTAGAACCTTTTTTTATTATTATTATTATTATTATTGCTAAAGGAGCTGTAGGACTTTTTGTACATATCCATCCAATACCCTTGGTTCATCTACTCTCAATCATTCACTTTAATAAGTCGCAGTCACAGTAGCTACGTGCGATCTCATTCAAAACACTGCAAGCACACCACTTTGTTGCGGTCCTGGCACTCATTTCAACCAGCTGTACCTTGCATTGCATGGTTTAGGTGAGTTAAGGTGGTGTGATAGAAATGCAGAAAACATCTTTTCGGCCTGACGAATACCTTCACACACCCTCGCTCTAAACCAAACCTTTCAGTAAAACATTCAAAACCCGATGAGGTAAAGCGAGATCGAGCGGTGCTGTAATCATCTTCCCATTCATTGACCAGGCTGGTTTTGTTCCTTCTCAGCAATGCTAACAATGTTCCACCGCCCTCTTGTCACAGGCCCTCGCTTCTCTTCTGGACCCACCCTGGCAAGGGTTCCTCCCTTGGACACAGATCTGAGGGAAAAGCCCAAGTTCTCAGAAGCCAGAGAAGAACACAATTACGCTACGATTAAATCCTCATAAAGCTTTGAAGCCCCATTAAATAGTATTGAACTACTGGATCTTTAAATACACTTGTAAAACCTGATTGGTATTGGAAAACAGTTGACGCTGACCGATTGGGCGCTCGGCCATATATTCATCATTCACGGATATTTTATTTTTCTGGCAACCACGCGACTAGACAAATAGATTTTCTTTGCAGCTTAATAATAATATTTTCATTGGACTCAGTGAAGTTATTTTAATCGGTTACGCAAGAGGCGTGTCTAAACAAACACTCACGGAAAATATTTGTTGTGATTCACAACTGTCAAGCAACCTCAGTCCTGTTTTTTTGAAATTTTCCACATATAATGGTGCAAATTATTTCAGGAAAATGTCAAGGTTATCAGTCACCCAGGTCGTTTTCCTTGTCAACGTCGTGATATCATTATATTTCACGTGCACGTGGCACTTTACTCCTTAGCTTCTCAATTCGGAAGGTTTACAGAATGTATTTATTTAGATGATCCGTTTTCCATGATGGTTATACAGTGAATTTCTTGGCGCAACATAGCAAATGATTTTGGACAAAAGACAACAATGAGACATTCCACCATTCTAGACCCATCTGCGTTGATTTGCTATCTGTAGACTGAATGTCCCACTTGTTTTTTTTTTGTTTTCATTCTAGATGTTACATGATGTCGCATGTTGTTATTAGCTCTTCCTGGAGGAGTGTGCGAAATCTACGGTCACGGCTTGCACACCCATATCCCGCACCTATATGTCATGGTTTGCCGTTTCAGCCATGTATTGGTGCAGCGTCAACCCTGACCTTCAGTGCTCTGTGTTACAATGATTCTAGATCTAAAATCTCTTGGAGCAATGGTTCTGAAGAAGCGAGTTCCTCTGGAAAAGCCACAATTGTACGACTATGACTAAGAGCCGGGACAACACCTATCGGAGGGAAGAGTGGATCAGTTACGACACCCGAACCACTCCAACCATTCTTGGTTTTGTACTCTCAATTCCACCGGTAGTTATTTCCAATTAAAGTCGTTTGTGGCACTAGGGTCCTACCTTGAGACAACTTGTCTCTAAAGGCTATGTTTACAAAGCAAAGCGAGATAACGCTTACGACACCACCTCCGTAAGGGTACAGTGGGAAGACCGGGTAACTCATCGCTCATCGAGGGTCATTCACTGGAAATCTTTTCATGAACGTTTTTGGTAACCTGCCATTGAGTTGAATCAGGTGATAAACGAGGACTTATTGTGAGGCCGTACTTTTGCCCTCCAGGACTGGATGTCTGACACCCGTGCTATCAAATATCAAGTGTCATCAAAAATTTGACACTTAGCCCAAGATGCCAGAACTCAACTGTAATAAAAGACGGTAGGCTTTGTTTTTCCTCCAAATACCATCCAAATTACATAACATTTTAGCTTTTCAGAACAGGGTTTAACTGCTATGCAGAGAGAAATATTTCAAAACATCTACATGAAGCAGAATGGCGCAAAGTTTAAGAACCGTTAAGGCAATCTCATCCATGTCACACTCTCCTAAAGTGAAGGCCAAGTGCGAGATCTGTGATATAGACCTGTGCAGCCGGGGACTGACCGACTTTAGCCTCCACATGAGCTCCGGTTACAAGCACCTCCTCAAAATCAGTCACTAAGTCACACTCGCTAACACACTCACTTGGTCATCTTGGACGAAGCCTTGAGGGTGCTGCTGTCCTTGGTGCTCTTCTTAAACATCCTGCAGGTTCAGGGTGAGGTGAAAAAGTCACCTGTGTGTATATGTGTATATTTCTTTCAGCCTCTCAGCCTTCTCAGTCGTAAATCCCCCCTCGCACACTGTTCGGCTTCTTCTGCGCGGCGTCTATGTCTCGACTCAATCACACATGCGTACACACACGCTCTGTGCGTCTCTGGTGGTGTGTGTGTCTCCCGAAGTGTCACGAACTGTTAAAAGATGGAGATGTTTGCCTGCCTCTGCTCCGCCCTGAGGAACAAGTGTTGGACGACACCCAGGCGTACAGAGGAACCGGGCAGACCTGTTCTACGCTCCCGTTTCTCTTATACACACACATACACAAGTTTGTCATACATTCACAATGTGGGCCAACAGAGAATGCCTACTTGAAATGTGCATGAAATGCCATAATCTGTGTTGCATACATACCCTCATTCTGATGACTGTGCTAATAATTTCTAACCTAAAGGGTTCTTTGGTGTTTCCTGTTAAGGATTGTATGTAGAACTCTATATTTTGTATACCTCACATTTTTGTAAATATTTGATGATATCTTTTCATGCAACAACACTGAAGAAATGACACTTTGCTACAATGTAAAGTAGTGAGTGTACAGCTTGTGTAACAGTGTAAATTTGCTGTCCCCTCAAAATAACTCAACACACAGCCATTAATGTCTAAACCGCTGGCAACAAAAGTGAGTACACCCCTAAATGAAAATGTCAAATTGGGCCCAATTAGCCATTTTCCCTCCCCGGTGTCATGTGACTTGTTAGTGTTACAAGGTCTCAGGTGTGAATGGGGAGCAGGTGT